>NW_026908654.1:0-147208 GCF_963169125.1 Humulus lupulus
ATGAGCTGCCTAAATTTTTTTATAAATGGTCTTGAATACTAAAATAAAAAAAATAATACACTTCAAAACAAAACATCAATTTTCTCCTCTATCTCTCTTAAATATACTTTGTCTTATTTATATATATATATTTGGATCATGGATCACCCTAAATAGTGGTAGTAATTAGTTTTTTTAAAAAAAATATTTATTACAAAAAAAAAAAACAATAATAACAACAACCGGGTCGGGTCGGGTCGGGTTGTGATCCGACCCGCTTCAATTGCTAGCGAGTCGGGTCGGATCTCGACCCACCCCGTTATTGCCTCAGTTATATTCGAATCAAGTGCACCCTATCGGGTTGGGGCTCCAACTCGCCCCGATCCGCCGAGTTTTTTTGCCATCCCTAATTCAAATACTATAAAATATTATTATAACTATATTAATATAAGACTACATATATAATAACTATATTAATATAAACTCAAATTCAAATGTTATAAAATATCATTATTATAATAATAATATAAAATAAAAGAATAGATATTTAATACTTATATAATATAAATTTAAATATTATAAAATATATCATTATAATAATATATAATAAAATATTTTCACATTACAAAATCAGCTGAAAATATTGATAATAAAACCGAAAATCAATATGGAGATATGCTACTAATTTTTCTTTAAACAATTAAAATATTTTGTCTAAATTAAAGTTTAGCCAAAAAAGGATTTTACAAAAATGTCATTGAATTTAACGAAATTAATATGTTGGTTTTTAGTCATTTGTCTAATAAATGATTAAATAATTAACACCCAAAAAATTTAGAAATTATATTCATTAAAAAAGAAGTTACAAGATTTGTTTCCATATTACAAGTCATCATCCTTATCATCATCATCAACTACAACATGATCATCATCGCTATCACTCTCAACAAGTAAATGTTCTTCTTCATCATCTCCACTTTCAGATAAACCATTTCATCAGATTCATCATCATCAACAACAAAGTTATTAGAGGTTGTCCCACCTAACTCATTAAAATCTCGTACTTCAGTTGGATTGACATCATCACGGTTATATTGAACATTTCCTAATATTGGAAGCTCTACCTACAACTGAAATCTGGAAGAATTATCTTCTTGCAATATTGGTATATCATTGGCAATATCAATCTCATCGACATCTATGTTTGACAAATCCCACACATTCCTTGGAATATAAGTGTTTACCAGTCTCCAATCATCCCCGTTATTATCATCTTTTAGATAATATACCAATTTTTCTTGAGATGCAAGTATGAAAGGATCATCCTTGTAAGATTCATCATTTACGTACATGCTTGTGAAAATTGGATCTTCTATTGTTCGGCTTATGTCAAACCATTTACACTTAAGAAGTATGACGCTGCAACCCATCATGTACGAAAATTCAATTATTTCATCCAACATCTCATAGTAAGTGACATCATCCACACTTGGGACCATAATACCACTATTCTGTGTTTTCAGCTTTAGATCCCGACTATGAACAATATATTTCACCCCATTCACAATTATACCTGGATAGGAAAAGGCAGTAGAACTTGCTTTGGTTGCAAGAGCGTATATTTCAATTTGTTGAAATACTAACCCGAGTTTTGAACCACTCAAGAAACTCAACTTCTTGTTTATGTTGCAGATTCAAACCACCTTCTCTTTCCAGCTCATATATATGCTCATTCATATAATTCTTGATTTCTATATAATTGTTCAAGATGTACCATTTGACTTTTCTCTTCAACCATGACTCCATCAAAGTAACTGTTCTTTTGCCAAAAGGATGACCAATGACCTTAAACATGACAATCGTGTGATTTGAGCCCTTAAATCTTACCATCAAGAATGTTCACATTCTTCGATAAGTTTGCCACAAAACTATTCAGAAATTTAAGTGATTTCACAAAATGACAAAATTGACGCTGCTCCCCGACACTAAGTGTGAAAGACGTAGGGGGTTTCTTCCAGTTGTTCCCATCATTATAAAAATGAAGATTACTCCTAATTTTCATATCAGCTAGATCAAGTCTTGCCTTATCAGTATCTTTCGATTTTTCATCGATACTTAACAAAGTATCCAAAACACTATCACATACATTCTTCTCAATATGCATTACCCCACTTACCGACTCTCCGTGGTAATACCATACTAAGTAGGATGGTTGGATGCCAGTGTTGATAAATGCATTCTGATTGCATTAGTGGTGTGGAAACGAGCATTCTCACATTTCTTGCACGGACAACGACTTAGGCCCCGATAATCAACGTGATTCTTAGCTACTTCAACAAACTAAGTGACACCATTTTTATATTCAGCTGATAGTCAATTCCGTGTACTTAACCAGCTTCAGTCAAGTGGCATCCTCTATACAAACAATTTCCAAAGTATCACTTAATACTAACTTAAGTTTTAATTTATAATTTATTCAACAATTAATTAGTAATTTTATACATGACAATTTAAATTAATAATTATTAAAAATTTAATTAATGATTTTATAAATAATTGATAATTATTTAATAATTACTAATTTATTTAAAATTGGTCTCTAGTTCATAATTTAATAAATCAAAAATTATATTCTCTATGCCGATATCCCTATTATTGATGGTTGTGGTCAACAACCATCAATCATAAGGATATCGGGACAAAGATAACAAAGTAATTTATAATAAACTACTAATTTATTTGATTAATAATTTAATTAATGATTTTATAAATAATTAATAATTATTTAATTAAATTTCATGAAAAATTCGACAGCATAACGATTAAAAATGATCATTTCCAAAATTTTAAAATTCTGCACTCAGAAATTAATTAAAATAATTTAAAAAACAAATTTTTTATTTTAGTTTAATTTAATAATTTTCAAAATTAAGAATTTAGTAGTCATATTGAATTTTTTGTTGACCGAAATTGACTTTAGGGCCTATTTTTAACTCTTTCAAAAATAAGGAGTCTAAAAATTAATTATCTAATATATAAAATCCAAAACACACGTTATAAAATAACATAAAACCTTATATATAATGAAAATAATAAATTAAATACATGATTGATAGAAGAGGCCATCATTTATCTTCTTAAAATTATGGTTGACTATCATTGACGACTAATAAATATGGATGTCCAAATTAATATTAAACTATAACAGTACAAGTCAAAATGGTGTTATCACTATTTTATCTCATATTTATGCATCACATTCATATATGATGTCCAAGAAACCGAGGTTTGTTGCAAAAATAAATTACCATGGAATTTTGATTTCGACTTTACATATAACAATGTTCCAACGAACTTGAACATACATATTATAATCATACAATTCATTAAAAAAAAAAAAAACACCTTCCAAATTAACTAACTCAAGACCTAGCGTGCGCATTGCATTTGCTTGATAATTAAAATCTCCATGATAACACATCATATAGCTAGTAATTTAACAGATGCTTTTAATGTATTTTTCTGCCAAACCAACGGTTCCCTTGCGAAATGACCAGATCGTCTCAAAAGTTGAAATTATTGTGAAAATGAGTACAAAAACTCCTACGACAGTAGAACTGCCCGTCCAAATATCCTTAAAGTAAACCCTTTTGAGTGTTGCCTTCGCACGGTTGTACCATCGGTTATAAAATTGGTTAAGTTGAATATATTCATCGTAGTAGATGAAATTGTGAAGTGGCATATTCTGGCAAAGCTTGTTGATCATGTGAGCTGCGTCCTTATTACTACCAAGAAAGTTTCTAATGACTTGCTTTGAAACCAAAAGCTCAACATCCTCCTCACAGTCTATGAGATCATCCATGAACGAAATGTAGTTGCAGATGGGAGTCATGCAATCAGGATCGGGCTGGCACTGCTCCATTGCGATTACGTTTCGCAAAATGCACTCTGTGTTATCATGTATGGTGAACACCGGAAGTTGAAGCTTGAGAGAACTAAAACATGGTATGATATTACACCAGCCTTGGTACAAAATCTCAACCTTATCTAGTGATGTTAAGTCTTTTTCCAGTGGTGGGGCAAAATCAACGCCGGCGCTTTCTAGCTTCTTTGCATTAATGAGATCTAGGAGAGGTTTGTTCTCATTCTTAAAAACATGTTTCGGGAGCCAAGACCTTCTGTACAAGTCAGTGAAGTGTTTTATGTAATTTTGATCCTCTAAGTTTTTAAGAGATATCTCAAAGAATATTGTGGAAAGCTCAAGACAAGTCTTTTCGATATTAGGGTTTGAAAAAGCATATAACTTTTCAAGAAAAGAGAATGGAATTTGATTCTCAAGCATTATCAGGTCTAGATTTATCGTATAAGAAATTAATGGACCTCTGAGTATGTAATCTTCGGATTTTTGTTTTTGATAGCTTAAGATGAAGAGCTCAATTATAAAGCAGGCATCTATGAGGATAATATTTACAAACTTATCGAAACCAAGTTCCATGGCACCAGCATATTGAGATTGTATATCTTCAAAATTCTTTCCAATGAAGTTTAAGAGGTCCTCTTTGCTCCTTCTTGTACGTATAAGAAACTTCTTGAAATAGTGATCCTCCTTGTGAGATTGCATTCCCTTCAAGCAATTTTGGTTATAGTGAAAAGGGCCAATGGAAACTAATTGAGGAGTGTAAGCTTTTACATCTAAGTCACGGAGCATTTTTGGGACTCTAAAGATTACAGAATCATTGGACCAGTTGTCAAATTCTTGAACATTAACTACCAACTCCTGTCAATTTAGTTTAAGGGGAAGATAATAGAATTATTAGTATATAAAAATTATTTTTATTTTATTTATTCATATATGTGAGAATTCTAATTTTGGAGTCCAATTTTTGTTCATGTGGCTTATAAGGCCTTGCCTCAGCTGGACATCCCCAAATGTGAAAGTGTTTTAGACTAGGCTTTCGACCTGTCCAAAGCTCATAAGGTGTTTGGTACTATATTCAAAATATAAGCTGCTGTCTTTAATGCTTCTCCCCAGAGGGACTCAGGTAAGGTAGAATGAGCAATCATACTTCTTACCATATCCTTATGAGTCCTATTGCGTCTTTCAGCAACACCATTCATGCTAGGTGATCCTGGCATGGTGTACTGTGGGACAATACCGCATTCCTCTAGGAATTTAGCAAACGGTCCTGGACGTTGTTCGCTTGAGCCATCATATCTACTGTAGTACTCACCACCACGATCAGATCTGACATTTTTAATCCTTTTGTTGAGTTAATTCTCAACTTCAGCTTTATAAGCTTTAAACACATCCAGAGACTGGGACTTTTCATGAATGAGATATAGGTACCCATAACGTGAGTAATCGTTTATGAATGATATGAAATATTGTTGACCATTCCATGATGCTGTAGGGAATGGCCCACAAATATCTGTATGAATATATTCTAAGACGTCTGAAGATCTGTTGGCACCTAATCTCTTAGTTTTGGTCTGTTTTCCCTTGATACAATCGACATAAACATCAAAGTCTGTAAAGTCAAGAGATTCTAAAATGCCATCAGACATAAGGCGCTCAACTCTACCTTTTGAGATATGACCTAAGCGCTTATGTCATAATGACGCTGAATTGTCCTTATTTAATTTGTGTTTAGTACCACGTGATTCCACATGCAAGGTTTCATTATAGGATGCAATTGTTTCTAGCAAATAAATGTTGTCATAAGTATTCAAGTAACCAGTTCCAACAACATTTGAATTTAAAGACAAATTAAACTGATTGTTTCCAAAAGAACAAGAATATCCAAATTTGTCCAACAAAGAAATAGAAATTAAATTCTGTCTAAAAGACGGTACAACAAAAGTATTTTTCAAATCCAAATAAAAAACAGTTCCTAACAACAACCTAAAATGCCCAATTGCTTCCACTTCCACCGATTTTCCATCTCCCACGAAGATGTGTCTTTCACCATCACTTGGCTTTCGGGAGCTCAGGCAACCCTGCATAGAAACACTTATGCGAGTAGTAGCACCAGAATCTATCCACCAAGTGTTCCTAGGTACTGAAGCTAAATTAATCTCAGAACAGACCAAAGGAAGAATCATACATTTCTTTGCATGCCATGCGTGATACTTGGCACAATCTTTCTTCACATGTCCAGGCTTGTTGCAAAAGTAACAACCTTCTGAAGTGAGGGTCGGAGTGTAAGAGAAGACCGAGGAATATACAATACGCTCTCGTGCTTCGTCGATCGTCGGGACAAGAGGCCCAATCGGCATCCGTATAACATCGAAGATGAAAGTGAGGGTCGGAGTGCAAGAGAAGACCGAGATGAGCCGTACCTTTGAGATAGCGAAGAATACGTTTGGCAGCTTGAAGATGAGTATCGGTGGGAGCGTGCATGAATTGACAAAGCTTGTTAACTGAGTATGCAATGTCAGGTCGAGAAAATGTACAATATTGAAGAGCACCAACAAGGCTGCGAAACTCAGTACCGTTTGAGAGAGGAGTACCATCATAGAGAGAAAGAGGACCAAGGGTAAGTGGAGTGGCCACAGGTTTCGAATCCAGCAAACCTGTTTTGGTGAGAAGATCTTGAATGTATTTAGCTTGGGAGAGATGAAGGCTGGACGAGGACCGGGACACTTGAATGCCGAGAAAAAAATGCAGGGGACCGAGATCTTTGACATCAAACTGAGTGTGGAGAGAGGCCATGAGACGAGAAATAATGTATGAACAAGAGCCCGTAACAATGATGTCGTCAACATAGACCAAAACTATAAGCATGGCAGTAGCCAATGCGTAGAGAAACATAAAACAGTCGGCCTTAGATGCAATGAAATCCCAAGCAAGAAGAGCAGTACTGAGTTTGAGAAACCATGCCCGAGGTGATTGTTTGAGCCCATATATGGATTTAGAAAGTTTACACACATGTGTGGGAGCAGTGGCATCGATATAACCTTGGGGTTGTTGCATGTAAACAGTCTCAGTCAAGTCCCCATGTAGAAAAGCATTTTGAATGTCCAATATTTGAATAGGCCAAGAAAGAGATACCGCAATGGAGAGAACCAGCCGAATGGTAGTGGGTTTGATGATAGGACTAAAGGTCTCATGAAAGTCAAGTCCCGGAGTTTGATCATATCCTTTGGCAACCAAACGAGCCTTGTAACGACTAACCGAACCATTAGGATTGAGCTTGATACGATAAACCCACTTACAACCAATTATCTTACAATGCGGAGGGGGAGGAACTAAGATCCAAGTGCCTTGAGAACGAAGAGCATACATTTCAGTGTCCATGGCATTGTTCCAATTAGGATCACGGCTAGCCTCACGAAAATTAGATGGCTCAACAGGGGTACCTGAAATAACACCAAAATATAACCGCGATTTAAGCGTGTCAGACTTGGCACGGGTAACCATCGGGTGTAAGTTAGACTTAGCAACAGTAGGCTCACGAGGGCCTTGCAACATTACCTGCAATAGAATGTTTGGGGGTGAAGAAGAGGTAGATGAAGAAGAGACAGAAGCGGGAGAGATAGGGGAAGATGAGGAACAAATTGGTTGAGGTGAGAAATCAGGAGGTCGAGTAGGTGAAGGAGTTGGGGCCGAAGGAGATGGAGGTGTGGGAGAGGGGTTGGGGAAGGAAGGGTGTGAACTAGGAAAGGGAAGGCAATGTACAACATGATATGGGCGAGTAGGAGGAGAGACAGAGGGTGTGGGAGTGGCAAAAGGGAAGTGGTCTTCATTGAAGACGACATGACGATCAATATAGAGACGACCGGAAGTAGGATTAAGATATAGATAGCCTTTGTGTTGGCTGCTATACCCAAGAAAAATGCAGGAGGCAGAACAAAGTTCCAATTTGTGGCGATTATAAGGCCGAAGAAAGGGAAAACATTGACAACCAAAGACCCAGAAGTGAGCTTGAATCGGCGTGACAAAAGAATTGTAAGCTGGACCCAAACCATTGAGCAAGTAGATGAGGTGATCTTGGTAAGAAGCGGGGTCACCAGCGGAGGCTAAGATGTTGCAGAGAGAGGTTATGTTCTGCAAATAAGCAAATGCAATCAGACCATCTTTCTTGATGTTCTACAGTGTGGTGCAATGCTCTGAAACACGAGCAAAAGAAGCTGCTGTGTAGATCCGTTCGAGTGAGGACCAGATCTTGGCGGCGGTGGAGAAGGCTACAATCTGACCCAGCATCCCGTCGGAAAGAGAAGCATAGATCCATCTCATGATCAATCGATTATAACGGTGCCAAGACGCAAATTCAGGGTTGGGTTTGGATGGGTCGTCGGGTAGGTGTGAGGGCGGACAAACGGAGCTGCCGTCAATGAAGCTTTCCAAACCATTGGCAATGGTGATATTGAGCATTTGCATTTTCTAGATCTGGTAATTTGTTTCATCAAGCTTGATTGTTATTGTTTGGCTCACGGAAGGAAAATTGTGTGGCAACTGTGAGGAAGGAAAAGAAAAAGGGGTATTGTTTTGTGGTGGTACAGTTTGTTGTGGATGTTCAGGCATGTGAGTAGAGCCTGTACTAATTTCTGAGGCCATTGGAGGAGCCGTTACGGCTCTGATACCATGTCAGAAGTTGTAGGGCCAAAATGTGTATATTCCTCACAAAATAGTACTGAGACCATTACAATGTATATATAGGTACAAAGGACCACAAGGACAGCTGTCCAAAGGTAAAAATAGCAGAATATTAAGTATATAGTGTATTATGGTTTATTAACTTGAGTACTGGACACGTGGAATGCCGTGATTGGCGTCTGTTTAGGTTTCGAGGATTGCATTAATGGCCTGGCCAACTTTTTGCCACCGTTTCGTCTTTCGAAACACTATCCTCGGATCTTGCACTAGCTTGATCGGGCAGTCCACGTTGATTTATGCCTTTTACGTATAAATAAGGTTGGAAATTTGTAGGATTCACCACCTTTCATTCGAAATCTTTCCACCTTTTCTATCTTCTGTACTTCCAACCCTTCTTCTTTCTCAGAGGAATCCAAAAACTGTCTGTTGCAAAAAAAAAAAACCTCAGAAACCCAGTCGCTCAGGAGTCTTCTAGGAACTCTCCCCTGCAAAGTTTACCTCCCTTAACTGAAAAACATACTGTAAGTCTTTTGGGTTTTTTCGAAACTTTTCTTTTACTGGTTTCTGTTTGTTTATATATATATATATATGCATACCATGCATATCTGCACTTCTTCGTAGTCCATATTAGATTATTCCCCAAATTTTTTTGGCACACAGGCTTCGGCTTAGTTTTTACTGAGTAGGTCTTAAAAATACCTTTAGAACTGTGATATCCATAAAACTGGGTAACTTCTGGGCAATTTACGGGGGATTTTAGGAAATACCCATTCAGGATATAGAAGATGAAATATTTCTAAGGCCAACATATGATTCTGACTATGGGGCCAGCCATGAGACAATCTTTAAATAAATATTGTGTCTTTTAGCATTTGGCAAAGGAATCTTATCCCTTATCTTTATGTTTTACTTTATGCTTTTGTCATTCAGCCATTATGCTTTTGTGAGGGAATCTTATCCCCTATCTTGTTTAAATGAATCTTATCTCTTATCCCGTCCCAACCATGGTTGGTTTTGACTAGGGTGGGTTAAATTTGTATGCATGGCTATATAAGGTCATCATCTCTCTTTGTAGAAGGCAGAGAATTACAAAGCAATAAAAATATTAGAGTGTTTATTGTCAAAAATGTTCTTCTAAATCATTCCTTCAGAGATTTCTGAAGTAGAGATAGTATGCAATATGGATCATATCTGAAGACAATTACTGTTATAAGTTTTTAGATTTAATTGATCTAGCAATCTATCATTTATGATCGTAAGTCACGCAATTTGGAGTGTATAAGTCGTGCAGATCCGTGTGAGAAATTGCTAGGTTTATATTTTTGACTATGGTACAGCAACCCCTTATCAAATTAAAACATCAAATACTTTTAATTCAAGCTTTTAAAAAATTTATTGAACAGGAAATAACTAGCGCAATGTATAGAGATAACTCCATTAAGGAAAAATTATTGTATTGATACTATAGCGCAAAGCCTCATTAAAAACCCTTACCGGGAAAA
This sequence comes from Humulus lupulus, assembly GCF_963169125.1. Lineage (NCBI taxonomy): Eukaryota > Viridiplantae > Streptophyta > Magnoliopsida > Rosales > Cannabaceae > Humulus > Humulus lupulus. Next base: position 10,078 of record NW_026908654.1, read on the forward strand.
AAGAGTACAATGCATTACATATATATATATATAATTATCTAAAACAGAATATAGTATTAGGACAATTCTTCTATAGGGACTTCACTTTAAGCCCAATTGGTAGGGCTCTCAGTGTTCTCGACCTTCGAACAGTTTTTGATGCGATTTTTTTTTATGATCGTGTATATTGTAGCTATTTAGAGCATCATCGCGATTTTTAGAAAATTATGAATAATTTACAATACAAAAAACTAGGTTCAAACATGTTGTTGCACGTGTGACTAATTTTTTTTATGCGCGTGGAAAGCAACATGTTTGAACCTAGTTTTCAGTATTGTAAACTATTCGGAATTTTTTGAAAATTTGCAGGATGCTCTAACCAACTACAATATACATGGTCATAAAAAAATTGCGTCGAAAACCGTTCACGAGTCGAGAACAGTGATGAGCCTCACCGGTAGGACTTAAGTGAAGCCCCTATAGGAGAATTCTTGATACAATGCTACTCATTAACTAGCTAATAACTTATTGGAAAAAACTAATGCATAATTATTTACACACAAAAAGATATAAAATTATGGTTGAGTGTAGGGGTTGATGATGAGAGAATCAATCAAATCTTTGAGCAAGGTCCCATGTGTAAAACCATCTCCTTCTCTATACATCTCATGGTGCGCACGTACAAAGCTAAAAACTCTCATTAGGAGTGGCATTGGTATAGTGGTCGGATTGAGAAGCTCTTCATTGAGATCCTTCCATGAATCATTAACTTGTTGGTTAAGTTTCTCTATAGCTTCTTCTCCAGTTACACTATATTGTTTCATGTAACACTCCACAGCTGAAGCCACTATATGTCCTGATTTCCTTTGTTCCGACTATATATAACATATATATAAATACAATAATTATAATTATAGATAATTAACATTAATTAATTTGTGTGTGTTATTATATATATATATATATATATATATATAAGGTAAGACTTCGGTGCAGCAGCCAGGGCACAATTCGAGCACTTAAATAATTTTTTTTTATGACAGTGTACATTGTTGTCATTTAAGATAACCTGCAAATTTTCAAAAAAATTATAACAGTTTACAGTACTGAAAACAATTTTCAAACAGTTAAATTTTATACGCGCATACAAAAAACAGATATGGGTGCAATAATCTTGTTTTCGAAATTTTTTGAAAATTTGTAAGATGTCTTAAATGACAATAATGTACACGGTTATAAAAAAAATATTGTTTAAGTGTACGAACTATGCCCTGGCTGCACCGAAGTGCAGCCTTATATATATATATATATATACATGTGTTATACCTTGTGATAGGCGATATCATTCATAACTCTTCCAACTATTGACATAGTCCGTACAATCTTAGGCAGAGGATCAGAAAATATCCAATCCATAGAATCTTTTGTTACAGCATCTCCTGTTCCGATAAAGGCCATTACTATGAGCACAAAAGATCCGGCACTGTTAAACCCAACTGGAATATATTCGTCTAACGTTGGTATGTGTTTCTGGTGTAACCATTTGGCTTCGTGAAAATAAGCTCTAACTTGAATTTGCAACTGAAAAATATAAAAGAAAAAATCACTAAATTATTCCACAAATAAAGCAAGCAAACTATTAATAAGTTAATTTCTACGTTAATCAGGTTTTTACCCCCTTCTTAGCATAGCTCAAGCAATATGATCTGTCCTTAGTAAATTCTTCAACTTCACTGTAAAACCCCAAAAGTTTCTTGTAACATAGTTTCATGTACTCTGGCAGTTGGTCAATGACACATATATCCCACCTGATCATATTGTAGGAATTGATAAAGCACTAGTTTTAATGTATATAATTATCACGTAATTAAATAAAGCTCATTAATTTATATATGTATAAACACATATACCTTTCTATTGCTTCAGTAAAAAGCTCTAGTTCTTCAAGTGTACCAAAGCTATCATAAATATCATCAATTATTGTGAGTAAAGCAATTAACTTGCTCGTCATCAACCTGATTTGCGAAGTTTCAGCCTCAAAAAACACTCCCAAAGTCCAAATGTAGCTCTCCACTATTCTATCTCTTGAAAAAGATTGCTTACTTTTATAATCAAACTCATTCCACCACCTTATAATCAATCAAACTATTAGGTAAAGTCAAACATGTATATATATATATGACAATTATTTTATAGGGAATTTCACTTTAAGACCTACTGCTGGCGCGATTTTTTTTTATGACTGTGTATATATTGTAGCTATTTAGAGCATCTTCTAAATTTTCAGAAAATTCCGAATAGTTTACAATACCGAAAATTAGATTCAAACATGTTGCTTTCCACGCGCATAAAAAAATTAGTCACGTGTGCAGCAACATATTTGAACTTAGTATTCGGTACTGCAAACTATTCAAAATTTTCTGAAAATTTGCAGGATGCTCTAAATAGCTACAATATACACGATCATAAAAAAAATCGTGTTGAAAACTGTTCATGGGTCAAGAACACTGAGAGCCCCATCGGTAGGGTTTAAAATGAAGTCCCTATAGGAGAATTCCCTTATATATATATATCGTAGGAATCGATAATAATAGAAAAAATAAAAACAAAAAAAACAAAACCTAACCTCGTAATAAAACTTAATTCCTTCTGATACAGATTTTGGAGCAAGTTAAAATCTAGTATTCCTAGTGTTAAAAGATGCTCATTATGAGAAGCTTGTTGATGGTAAACTGAGATGAAATGTCTTGCCTCTCTTCTTTCTAAGCTCTTTCTAATAGGGTGTTTTAAGGCATAATTCACTTGGTCTAAGAGAGGAGAGCTTAATTGGGAGGTTTTAGCAATGGATCCAAGATGAGTAGTTGTGAAGATCAGTGCTTCATCTAGTATTTCCTCTCCATGAACTCTCAGTTGTGCAGCTTCATACAAGCTTAACAATCCTCGAATATCACTCGAAAGTGACTCCTTAAATTTCTCGTTCTTGTACTTGTTGAATACGTCTGCTTGTTTATTGAACACCAAATAATAACCAAATAATTTTCGTTAAAATTAACATAAAAAAAATAAAAAACCGTTAAAATCAAGAATTTATGTTTTCTACCACTTATTATATAGAAGAGATATATGTGTATGGATGTAGTATGTACTTGTATACTTATGTATACTTACCGCATGGAATATTATAACCTTGTTGTCTAAGCAACCGAAAGCGCAGAGCATCAACATAAAGGTTATCATCATGATGATGGTCGTGAAGATTGTTATGCAATCGTTCCAAAACTTCATCAATTTCTTTTTCAAAATAGTAAGACAATCCCAATCGTTGAATAGCATCAATAAATTCGAGTTTCTCCAAAGGATTTTCAAATGGATCAAGATGAATGATATTATTCTTCACTTGTTTCTTCAGTTCAATAATCTTCTCACTTTCTTTGCTATTTTCCATAATTTCCTGGAAATAAAAAAAATTAAAAAAAAACAACAGTTGAAGAAATAGATATAAATCACCGAAGACTATATAATCAATCTAAACTAAACAACTTATTTGTAAAAATAATAATAATAAATACCATTAGGGAGTCATTTGAAGCACATGACATGAAATAATCTCCCCAAATGCTTGGGCTAAATTTGGCTGAATTAGGGCGTTTTTCATCCCTTGTAGTGTCGTGGAAAGACATTTTTTTTTAATTTCTTCAATATTAAGAAATAATTAGTCTTAAGAAATAATTAGTGTATCTAATTTCAAGGACTAGCTAGAGCGCTCAAGCTGAGGATGGAGTGAGGCTGAGAGCCATTGCGCACGCGCTGAGATGTAAAGAAAGCTATAAAGTTGTAAGAAAGAAACAAGAGAGTTTGCCGAGTGAATCGAGATGAGAAAGATGTGATATAATCCAAAGGAATTTATATAGCTGTGGGACTAGCTTATTAATTAGTACCTAGCTTGGCTCTTAATCTGACGTAACTTGAGCTGACGTTGGATGGACCTCTTCTACCAATATTGGTAGTTTTAAAGATATAATCTCGACCTCTTCCTGTGGCTGGTCATATAATAAGTTTTGTGTAGGTCTAGGTGTTAATTACTATATTCATATTTGGATTTAGGGATTTAATTTTTTTTTTTTTATTTAGTATTTCAATATCTGAGTTTGGGCCCATGCATTTATCGAAGTCCTTTTCTTATCAATAAATAATTATAGCCGACTAACTACCTGTAAATATGTGACCCCACTATCCATGCAAAACACTTGTTCACTTGGAGACAAAAAACCTCGTTAAATATAAGATTTAACCCTAAATCTTTGATCATGGTACTCTAAAGCAAGTAATATATAAGAGCGTTTCTTCTAAAATTAATGAACGTAATCGTTTTATATAATTAATTGAATATAATTTAACTAGTTGTTGTGTAATATATCTCTTCTATATAAAAAGTGTTTAGATGACGAAAATTATTATTTTTAATAGTTTGTTTTGTTAATTTTAATTAAATATTCTAAATATTTAATGGAATATACACTACAACATTAAAAAGTATTAGCGGCAGTAAAGTCTACCGCTAATACTATTGGGGTCCACCGCTAATTTGAATTAGCGGTGGGGTTCCGCCGCTACTACCTCACCACTAATTGTTGGACGCTAATAATACTTATTCGTTACTGACTGACACACCCGCCGCTAATAATATTATTAGCGGTGAATATTAGCGGCGAAGCCCGACACTAATAAATGTGTTAGGGGCGCGATTATTAGCCGCGGGGTCCGCCGCTAATAATTTTTTTATTATACTATTTATTATTAATTTAAAATAAATTATTATTTATTAAATTTAAATATTTTTAAAACTAATTCATACTAATTTTTTATAAAATAATCAATTGATTAATTTAAACATAACTAACATTAAAATTAATATCGTTATTGTCATTACAAATAAATGCATCGTTAATTTAATCAAAATACATAAACTAATAACTAAATATAATCATTAAGGTCAATTTGGTAATTATCCTCATCTTCAACATTTTGCTGTGGCGGTGGCTATGTCTGCAGTGAAGGAATATAAGGTTGCTGTGAAGATCGTCCAAGTGTGAGGTCCCCAAACTGATCCCGAGACTGTGGCTATATCGAGGTGGATAAAAAAGGTTGCTCCTGTTGCTGCGACTTGCCCCCAAACTCACCATATCTAAGAAATGGTTGCTGCTGCGAGGAACCTCCAAGTTCACCATACTGAGAAAATGGTTGTTGTTGCAACGAACCTCCAACCTCACCATACCTAACATTCAGTTGCATCGATCCTCCTTGAAAGTCTGTAACATTAAAATATAGTGGAGGAGACTGGGAATAGCGTCCAAACATGTACTGCTTTTGATACTGCGGAGGTTGTTGCGACAACAGATATGATGGATACTATGGAGGAGGTTGGAACTGTTACTTTGACAGTGTATAAAGGTTGTCACGACCGGAGCCCTAGGCCGTGGCAGATTTGTAATGTCCATAACTTGGGTGGTCAAAGGTCAAACTTTGACCCTCGTTGAAAAATAATCTTTATAAATGATCATTTAAGTTATATTAAATCATACTATAATTATAAGTTAAAATAATGAAATAACTCATATAATTATATATAAAAATATTAGTGATAAAAGTATGATAATTTATCATTATACATAAAACAATAATATTCCCACAGTTATGCAATCACCAAATAGTTAAATTTAATAAGTCATAAACACCCAAAATAAGACTTAGCATCCACCATTCCTCATCCCTAACTATTTCATAGCTCATTTAGATATACCGATCATTAGATTCGAAGTCGAATACATACAATGTTCAAAAGATAAGAGAATGACACGAAATAGAAATAGGCTAAACACATTGGTTCCACCGGTAATTCATCTTTTCCACGTTCGCGTCACTAGGTTCCTGGAATGGGAGAGATATGGGTGAGCTTATAAAGCCCAGTAGGAAAACAACTAATAACATAGGACCCAAAAGTTTAATACAACTCCTGCATGGTTAGCTTTAAAAACAAAACATACATCATCATGTATAAACCAAAATAGAGAAACCACAAATAATCATAAGAGCATAGCTACAAGTGCACATCACACTGTCCACTAGATCCCTAGTTCCCGTTACCCACCATAGAAAATCTGACATCCTAAACCGGGTAGCCGGACCTGATAACCACCATAAGGGGGAGGCTCAGAACACTTCCTGTATACAGATGCTAGGTCTTTACACCTACATGTGAGTGGACACCTGATCTACCTATGATGACACAGAGACTAGGTCGTGAAACAACAACGTGCACCAATCATGATCACTATGCCTCTCATTGGTATAACCAAATGCAGGTAAGCATGAAAAGAAAGAAACATATTCCCTTTATATTTTAGAAAATTGGGTAGCATAACAGCTGCATTTGAATAAAACCCAAAAATCATAATCTGCATAAATAAGTGAACAAAAATATATTTGGCACCCAGTGCCCTCAGAACAGATCAGAAAACATGCAGATTAAGTTTTCAATTTTTCAAACATTTATAAATATCAAAATTGGAATATGGTTAATGCAATTCAATACGAGTAAAATAAGTCCAATAGTCTAGTTGAGTCCCTACCTCTTTAGAATTTATTCCGAGCCCAAAGCGACGCTCCAAAGCTTAACGATGATCATAGAATGATTTAGTCCGATCTTAATATCACGTTTTTCCTACGTGCACCAAATGAGCAAACGATTATCATCATATCATTCCTTATTCAAAATCGTGTCCAATGATATATAATATGACCATATTTAAAATTTCAAGTTCCGAACCTCACCCAAGCGGTGCACAATAGCGGTTGGTGGCGGTACCGGAAACGTCGATGAATATATACTTGACATATATCAAAACGATCCTCTCGATGAGTATATCACGAAAGTACAGCTCCTTTTCCCAAATGACCTCCGGTGTCGCCGGAAAATGCTTCCAAAGGGCAGAGATACCCAAAATCTTGTCGGAGAAAAACGGCGAGTTGACCGGAATGACTTAGTGGGTTTTGTTCCTCTCTTCATGCTAGTTCTAAAGGTACCAACCACTTGCTGAGTGGTGGTCGGAGTTGGCCGGAAAACACAGTCAAAGTTTACGCACTACAACAAAATAGATGTTTTATGACTTTAATTGGGAGACATTGGAAGTCTACAATGTCTCTCACTTAGTGAGACGTTGTTGCTAGGGTCATTGTAGGTATATATCCCACGTCTCCCATTGGGAGACGTGCCTCACTTCCCACGTCTCCCACTGGGAGAGGTGGAAAGTCAAACGTTGACTTTCCACCTCTCCCATTGGGAGACGTGGGAAGTGACTCACCTCTCCCAATGGGAGACGTGGGAAGTCCCTAGGAGACATCCCACGTCTCCCATTGGGAGAGGTGAGTGACTTCCCACGTCTCCCAATGGGAGACATTGAAAGTCTCCCACCTCTCCCAATGGGAGACATTGAAAGTCTCTCACATTTAAAAAAAATAAATTAAATAAATTTATAATTAATATTATTTTAATTTGATTTAATAATTAATTAAATTGAAATAATATTAATTTAAATTTAAATTATTTTAATCTAAATTTAAATTAATTTAATAATCAATTAAATTGAAAGAAAAAAATATATTTGTTAGATATATACAAGAAATACAATATTTGTTAGAAATATTCAAAATGAACAAATATTGCATTATGTATGAAGAAAGAGTTAAAAAATTTAAAAAAAAAAACCTATCAACGAGGTCGGTAACTTTGGATTATCGGCAACATATATGTCGCCCATTCTTGTCGCAACTCATCAATTTGTGCCTCTGTATATGATGTGCTTGTTAGCTGCAAGAAATATAAAGTAAAATATATTAATTAATTATTTGATTACATTTATAGTTTAAAAAATAATTTGTAAATTTTAATTAATAATACCGTTCTCAAGTAATGCCCAGGACTCGCATGCTCAATCAAATCCTTCAACATCCTCATTAAGTAGTATCCACATGCCACATTGTCCGGTTGGTGTGGACACTAATTATTTAAAAATATGAGTAATTTATTATTAAATTGAAACTTTTTAAAAAAATGCATACATATTATTCTACTTAATTATTATAAATGTTCAAACATTTATGCTAAAGTTACTTACCTGAGGTTGCTTAATGCATAGAGTATAAGGGATCTCGACATCAGGAAGATTCATAGAGAAAAAAAGATTGAAAGCGCTGACGATCACTGATACAATCTCCTCACGGTTATTTAGCTCTAAATTCACCGGATCACAACAATAAACATGATATGCATATGGTGCCAAAATAAGCAACATCCAATGTTCATTGTATAAGAAAAACAAAAAAATTATAGCTCAAATGTTAAACAAAGAAATTATTGATATGGGTCGGAAAAATGACAAGTTTTTAAACTTACCCATGGTTCCAAGGGACAAGCATAACTTGTTCTTTTGATTTTACGTCATTGCAACGTCTGAACAGATTCTGAACACGATCGTCGAATGAACTCCCTTGAGTGGCGACGATATTAGGATTGACAAATAAAAACTTACTTTGGCGACCTTGTTGTACCACATATCTGTAAATGAACCTAATACAAAAATATGAAAAATTGTTATATGAATGAATAAATCAAATTAGAAAATTAAATGAACAAACTTATTTGTCAGATATATACCTCATGTAGCTGACGAGTACTGCTTGTCCAATCTTCTCCTCTCGAGCAAACTGAAGTATGTCATCCTTAAATATATAACAGTGAGACATATCCTGATCAAAAACTTCAGACTCTATGCCTAGATTGACACACTCGCCATCATCCCAATGAGATACGATATTCTGTAATCGTTCCAATGGAGTTTGGGCCAATTGTGTTGGAGGAGTTTGTTGTCGTCTTCTTTCTCGAGGTTGTTGTGTTGATGGAGCTCTTGGTCGTTGTGATCTGGTCCTACTTGTAGAGGGAGTCTGTATACAATTATATCAACAATTAAAAAAATTACAAACAAATATAGAATTGTAAAGATAATTATGTAAAAACATGGCATCACCTCATGAGTTACATCTTCAGATATAATGACAAAATCCTTAGGCCACGCTATTGGCGTCCCAATGGCCTGAGCAACTATGTACATGTCCAAATCAGGATATGCAAAAGGGAGAGGACAAGTTGGCTTAAGAACACTCGTAATCATAACTTGGAAGTTGTTGCCTGCCTCTCTTTCAATGAGTGTACCTGATGCAACAATGTTTGAAACCGAACCAATTGCTAATTGGCATGCTCGGCCCTGCATAAGAAACATATTATATACAAATAATCATGTTGAAGCAGTAAAGAAATTTATTTGGTTTCAGAATATTCAAGAAAGTTTAATTACCTCTTGCAAAAGCGGTTGTAGTGCAACAATGTGGTGTTCTGCTTGAGGCACTACTGGGTCCGGAGTATAGTAGGACGCCTGCGCTGGTGGCACTGGTGGGTCGGGCACATAGTATGATGATGGCGCTGGTGGGACTCCAACGTTAGATCCTGACCCGCTCTGTTGGGCCAATAATTTTCTCAAGAGCTCATCTTGTTGTTGAAGGCGCTCTTCTAGGCGTTGTGCTTGTTGACGATGCTCTTCTTCTTGTTTTCGAAATCTTTCTTCAAATTCCTTTCTAATGTCGTCATTCGAAGAAGAGGCTTTTGATTTATTTTTCGTTGAGGTAGGTGTTGGAGTATTCCAATATACTGAGCGGGACACACCGTGTCCTCCAGCCCTAACACGTCCTCGAGGCTCAGGAGTGCCCAACGCCCTCGTCAGCACATCATCAGGGCCATCAGGTGCCCATTTACCCTCAGCTTGGAGTTGCCGGTAATGATCCTATGAAATAATATTCACAGAAAGTTATATATATAAGCTAATAATTTGACATATCAACATTATTAAATATGAGCACTTACAATATTTTTTTGAATCTCAGAGGCCTCTCCAATTAGCTCTCCTTTTGCATTCCGACGACCCATGCTCCATAAGTCTGCCCTATCAAGTTCAGTCAGACTTTTCCCACTTTGTTCCATTAACATCTCTTCAATACGCACATAGCCTCCTCTAGAGAGGTTGTGATTGTATTTATTCAGTGCTCGATAATTTTGCATCTCCTCTCTCTTTCTTTGCCACTCGGGAGTTAATCTTGAGTTCACAAACGTTAACCATTCATCCGGAGTTATGACATTCTCAAATCCAAATGGCAAAGCTGGCGGGAACTCATTTGAGTATTTTTTCAAAGCGTCGTAAACGTGTACCCTAGTAAGATTAGTCTTCCAATTTCGGAAGTACTTTCCCGCATCCTTCAACATCTGTTGCTTTTGTTTGGGGTCCAAATCATAAGTTTTCTGCAAGTTTGAAAGTAATAAGAAGCATATTATCAAAATAATATATATTTTAAAAACATTAAATGAAATATAATTAATAAAAATATACCTTCATTGTGTCCCATATTTTATTTTTATCCACCACACTAACATCTTTCCAACTGTTAATGTTGATGGACACAGTTGCTCGAACAACTGATCCAAGCTGTGATGAAACATTACTTCTAGATCCACCCACTAGTTGACCATACTCATTGTATTCAACAGGAGTAAGATGTCCTTCACTCCTTTTTTTGGTGTTTCTAGACATCCATGTACGTCCTCTCACAGATTTATTTTCTTGCTCCACTGACTGAGAATTAGGGCGTTGCTCTCCCTCATCAGAACTACCACCAAAAGGATCAGCCTCCATCTGTGAAACATAAATATCATTATTATAACAATTTTGGACACTCATAATCAAAAGATGAAACACATTGTGATAACAACTAAGAATTTCACATATCATAAACATATGAAACCTATTAAATGGTACCTCAAGACCCATTATCATCAACCCACAATCCTTCACCATTTTCACGGAAACAAATACAATCATCATCAACTTCGTCATTATCTTCTATTGCGGTGAATGTGACAAGTTCTTCTCCGAGAGGTATATCATGTAAATCACCATCTTTAATGTTCCATTCTCTTGTTTGCGTTGGAAGAACAATTGACCATTGGTTGTCTGAAGGATCATTCACATAAAATACTTGTTTCGCTTGTGAAGCTAATATAAATCGATCAGATTTGTGCCCAATTCGATTTAGATTAACTAATGTGAAACCAAAATCTTCATATATTATGCCGCTGTCACTTTTCACCCAATCACAAAAGAAAACAGGTACTCGAGTTGTGATATAATCTAACTCCCAAATTTCATTAACTACTCCATAAAAAGTCATATCACATTCAACTGGATTTTTATCTTTTGCACTAGAGACTTGCACAGTTTTAGCAACAAGGCTAACACCACTGTTTTGTGTGTTTCTGTTGTTATCGCGCTCCCTAGTGTTAAATAGAGTACCGTTAATCATGTATGATGAAAACTTGATGACATTAACTGAAGGTCCTCGAGAAATCCACTTAACAATGTCTGAAACCTTATTTGATGTGTTTTGTAATTCTGACACAACTTATCAAATCAACATACCAAAAACAACAAAAAATGTCACCTTGTAATTTAGTACTAATTAATGACAACTTTCAATAATCAACACAATTTACCTTTTGTTCTATCCAACTACTAAAAGTTCGATAATGTTCGTCTTGTAACCATTTTGAGTTCCTTGACTTGGATGGAAATTTGGTCTTTATCCAATTAAAATGTTCCCTTCAATTATAAATATGTTGTTAAACAATTGAATATACGAAATTACACAACTTAAACTTAATGTATTATATGAATATAACTCACTCGATATAAGGTTGAATTTCATTTATATTCTGCAACACAAGACGATGCGCTTCATCTAGAAGATCTCGACTTACTGTGCATACAACGCTACCACGACGACTCTGAATCTCAACATTTTCAACATCATTTAACCCAATTTTCTATACACCAGTCATGTATTCAGAACAAAATTCAACTGCCTCTTCTGCAATATAACATTTGACGATGCATCCTTCCGGCCGACTTTTATTCCTAACATACCCCTTAAGAATCTTCATATATCACTCAAATGGATACATCCATCTTAAATAAACTGGACCACAATATCTTAGTTCTCTAACCAAGTGAGCTGTCAAATGGATCATTATATCAAAAAATGCCGGCGGGAAATATTTCTCCAACTCACACAATACCTCAACAATTTCATCTCTTAACTTAGGTAACTTTAGCGGATCAATCACCTTACAACACAGTGACTTGAAAAACAAGCATAACCTTGTGATTACATCTCGAACTCTCCTAGGCAACACAGATCGAATGGCCACTGGTAGCAAATGTTGCATTAGAATATGACAATCGTGAGATTTCATGCCAGTCAGAATACAACTTTTCATGTCTACCAATGACCTTATATTTGAGGAATATCCGTCTGGAACTTTTATATTAAACAAACATCTGCAAATTTCCATTCTTTCCTCTTTAGTAAGAGTGTAAGCTGCAGGAGGTAAATATGTTCGTCTCTTATCTGGTTTTGGAGTCAATTCATCCCTTATACCCATTGCAACCAAGTCTTGTCTAGCCTTAATTCCATCCTTAGTTTTCCTAGGAATATTCAACAAAGTGCCAATCAAACTATCACATACATTTTTCTCTATGTGCATAACATCTAAATTATGACGTATAAGTAAGAAAGGCCAATATTCAAGTTCAAAGAAAACAGATTTCTTTTTATAACACCCTTTTGGCTCTTCCACAACCTTGGCCTTGCGACTACGTTTCATCTTTGTAGGTGTACGAACTTTCGGCTTCCCTAACTTGAACACAATTTTAGACATCTTCTCAAGTACTTGGATCCCATTCAATGGCTCAGGAGCCTCTTCAAACTCTTGTTTACCATTGAATGCCTTCTTCCAAGTCCGAAGTTTATGCGTATTAGGCAAGAACTTCCTATGTCCCATATAACATATTTTCCGAGAGTGTTTCAAGTATTCAGAACATGTTTTTTCTTGACAAACGGGGCAAGCTTTATATCCTTTCACACTAAACCCAGATAAATTTCCATAAGCAGGAAAGTCATTAATTGTCCACAATAAGATCGCTCTAAGATTATATTCTTCCTGCCTATATGCATCATAAACCTTAACCCCTTCATCCCACAAAGTTTTCAAGTCATCTATAAGAGGAGCTAGATAGACGTCAATATCATTACCAGGTTGTTTAGGTCCTGATATCAACAAGGTCAAAATCGTAAACTTTCTCTTCATACACAACCATGGGGGTAGATTGTAAATAACAAGCATAACATGCCAACAACTATACTTACTGCTAAGGGATGCGTGTGGATTAAACCCATCAGTCGAAAGACCTAGACGAATATTACGAGATTCATTTCCAAAAGAATGCCACTTCAAATCAACTCTCTTCCAAGCAAGGGTGTCAGCTGGATGTCTTAATTTACCATCCTTTATTCTTTCATTAGCATGCCACGACAAACTTTTAGCATGTTCGGCATTTCTAAACAATCGGATGAAACGAGGAATTGGCGGAAGGTACCACAAAACTTTGGCAGGTACTCCTTCCTTGACATCGTCACCATTTCTTTTCTTTTGCCATCGTGACTCACCACAAGTAGGACACGATTTTGCGTCTGCAAAACTATTTCAATACAATATGCAATCATTAGGACATGCATGAATTTTTTCGTACTGCATGCCTAATGAGCATAATGTCTTCTTTGCCTCATAAAATGAAATTGGAATTTCATTAACTTCAGGCAATAACTCCTTCAAGAAATCAAATAACTCAGTAATGCTTTTATCACTCCAGCCATGTTTAGCTTTTAGATTGTACAACCTAAGAAGCGCAGATAATTTTGTAAATCTTGTACAACCAGGGTAAATTGGTTTCTCGGCATCATTAAGGAGTGTCTCAAACTTATTTGGGTCTACTCCTGATCCATAATGTGCGTCGTCAATCATTTCATCTAATGGATCCCAGTTCTCCTCCACTATATTCCTCCTCACTCCTTTTGGTCTACTTGGCAGAGTTGGAGCAATCAGAGCTATCTCCCCATGGTAATACCAAATTGTGTAACTCTTGTCGATCCCATTGAAATATAAGTGTTCTTTAATCTTTTTAAGATCCATCTTTTTAACATTTCCACACTTAAGACATGGACAATAAGTAAAATTTGGGTCTTTCACATTTTCCGAACAAAACCTTAAGAACAAATCGACCCCGTTCCTATATTCCGCAGATAACCTATTCGCTGACATCCACTGTTTATCCATATATTCTCCTATGTCTATGGAAAAGAAAAGAAAAACACTAAATAAGCACGTGATAAAGTTGTATGTCTATATAAAACTAATTTTTTATTATCCTAGATAAAATCGGGCAGCATTTCCCCTATAATAGTGACCTAACCATCTGCATGTGAATATCAAAACAAACAATTCAAACAACATACAATAAGTTTCTTCCTTATAGAATGTCTATATAAAACTAATTGTTTATTATCCTAGATAAAATTGGGCAGCATTTCCCCTATAATAGTGACCTAACCATCTGCATGTGAATAGCAAAACAAACAATTCAAACAACACACAATAAGTTTATTCCTTATAGCTCCGCAGCACACAGTAAAATTTATCAGAACCTACTTCACTAATACATACAAGTTCTAAACCTTCCGTTATCACCGCAGCACACAATTTTAATCTCAGAATCTACTTCACTATGGATGAATATTTAAGATATTCAAACTCCTCTAACATTTGTTTAATAATATTAAAAGTAGAAGTAAGAGAATATATATGTACCTCTTGCAATCTTTAATCCAAAAGCTAGCAAAGTTACTTCACTTAGTAATCAAATTCGCTATTAAATCCACAAACCAATAAAATTAAATTAATAAATAATAAATAAAACATCACTAAATATCTAGCAATATATAACGTATTATTGTAATTTTAGAAACTTAATTACCTCAAATGTGTTATTGATATTGGAATTTTGATGCAAAATACTCTCTAAAATCTCACCACAAAAATCACAACCTATGAAATTAAATTAATTAATATGTTAAACATTACTAAACAAATATCACTAAATATCTAATAATAGTAAATGATATTGGTAAACAAATAAAAAAAATCCCAATGTGCTGCTAATTATAACCTCAACAAAAAATCAATATAAAATTTCATAACCTAAAAACTTAATAATAAACAAAAACATAAAAATTTTCATATATTTCTATTTTATAAATTATTTAATAAATTTATTTTAACATAACTATATATATAACAAAATAGTTACAATTTAAAAAAAAATTCAAATATATATCTAAATTTCGAAATAAAAAATGATAAAAATTTAAAAAAATTATGAACATATATACTCTAATGAAAGATATACAATGTGATAGGTTAAATTAAAAAAAAAACTAAAAAATCATAAATCCCTAAAAACTTCCATTGAAAAACCACAAAAACATACAATGTATATAAAAAAAATGCATAAAAATGTAAAACTAACACAAAATCATGTATATTACTCATCCTAATGCAAAACCTATGATTTTTTTGCAAAATAATTAACTAAAAATCAATAAAATAAAATAAAAACATACCTTAGAACCCTAAAAAAACGCAGCCCCCAATTCCTCCTCTGGTTTGCATGCTCTCGGGTTGGTGATGATATGTGAGGAAGACAAGCTTTTGGTCATATATGAAGGGAGCACATCCAACGTCTCCTAGTGGGAGACGTTGGATGTGCTCCCATGCATATCCAACGTCTCCCACTGGGAGACGTGCCACGTGTCCCACGTCTCCCAATGGGAGACGTTGGATGTACCCATAAACACTACCCAACCTATTTCCAACATCTTCCACTATTTTTAATGTCTTACAATTGTAGCCATTAATATACACTTTCAATGTCTTACACCATTAGACATTTAAAATCCCTTCTAATTTTTAATGTCTTACACCAATGGTGTAAGACATTGTAGGGAGTCATTAAAAGTATAATTTGTTGTAGTGACGGACCAAAACTTTGACTAACTATTCCAAACAACTTACGAGGTTGGGTCTTAGTGGTGGTGGTGTGTTGCCGTGGAGAGAAGAGAGAAAGAAGAGAAGAGAAGAGAGAGAGGGCAGTCGGGGAAAGAGAAAGAAAAGAAAAAAAAGAAGAGTCAATTGACTCTTTTCACTTAAGTGGATCCCACCCATTAAAATATATATATATATTTTCAGTCTTTACGATGGGTGGTGTTACTCTAAGAAGACCCACCACTTATAAAACTAAATTATTTTTGTATTTCTAATTAATAGAATTGTTTTAGCAAAATGGTTTATTTTTGGACAAGACTATAATGATAGAAATAATAATATTTTGCAACCACTTAAATAACCTTCTATTAATCAGTAATATAATAAAAATAAAAATAATATAAAATCATGACTATTGTTTATAAAATATGTCACCAAATATATCAATTTTTGTTGTGATAGTACTAAAATCATCATATTTTTAAAATTAATTTAAATTCGTCATACATAATATTGTATTTGAATATTGCAATTGTAAGTTAGGTTCATTATAATAATTTAATCCTATATAGATAAACAAAACATGCTAATATATTTTTCTGAAAATAAGAAACTGCCTTTCTAATTATACATAGAGAGAGAGAAGTTTATGTGGAATAGAATAGTTTGAGAAATATAATACATTCGAATTATTAAAAAGAAACAATTTAAATGGGTCTGTTTATTATTGTGATTGTGGTTTGACTTCATACCAATAATAAGACACTTATATATATTATTGTAATAAGTGTCTAGATAACGGAAATTTTTTGTTTTAACGGTTTTTTATATTTTAATGTAAACTTTAACGAAATATTCTTATATTTAACAGAATATTCTTATATTTAATGGTAGTTTATAAATATCACGTAAACTTAAATAAAATAAAATAAAATAAATAATTAAAAAAATTAAAATAGAATATTTTTTTAGATATTTTACAATGATAATTGCTTAAAAATAATAAATAGTTAAATAATTTAAAATATAATATTTTTTTAAATATTTTACAATGATAATTATTTAAAAATAATAAAATCATAGGTTTTATTATTTTTTAAAAGGGATAGAGTAAAAAAAAAGACATAATTAAGAAAAAAAAATATATGTTGGGGATAGTTAGTGTGTAGCATTACTCTTTTTGTAATACTTTTTTAAGTTGACTCACTACTTTTTTAACAATGTAAAGATATGCCTAAATTGATAAATTGTCTTGATACTCGTACTTTTATCGATGCTTAATTAAGAGAGTATATAGTTAATATATAATAAACCTATAAATACAGCATTGTTTACCATATATATAAAAAGTTAGGAATTTGGCTTAATGAGAAGGTATAATTTGGTATGTTCAGTATATAATCTCCTTGATTAAACAGATTATCTATAATAGGATTTCTTATACAAGTTTAATAAGAGTGAAAGCTGATGAGTTAGTTTGGTTTCATAAATTGTTTGAAATGTAATTGTTGCTCTCAGGAGCCTTCCATTTTTTGTATTCGTTGGTTTATTGCAATACATTGACTTACTCATAAAAAAAAATAAACCTATAAATATGGAGATGATAATTACAAAACTGTTTCTCATGCGCATTTTTATTTTACCATTCTTAATTAATAACAACAATAAAGTTTTGTAATTATTCTTTTATCCTTATCTTAATTTGTTGGAGTAAAAAAAATATTAATTAAAATGCTTTAATTCAAACATTTAATTGATGGTTTGTGAAGTGATTGAAAACGGAGAAAGATGTCCTTTCAAAATTTAATAGATAGTAATAAATGATACACTCGACATTTCATTCTAATTATTTTAATTTAATAACTATTATTAAATATTACTACCTAATGAGTCACTTCTTGTCATGTTGAGTAACTCAAGGTATCAAATATTAAAATTCTACTAAAAAATCCAAAATACAGTAAAATAAACTAAATCCAAAGTTGATTAGAAATCTTTAATTCTCAAGTATAAAAGATTAAAAATATTCAAAGCCCTCGATCTTTTAGGGAAAGAGACATGAATTTGGCACAAAAGATATCAAATCAATTAACCTAAAACTTCCCAGAAATGACCCTTGCACTCGAGACATTAGCTACAAACATCATACAAAATTAAAAAGACCCACAATAACGATAATTAAACAAAAAAACACAAAGGATCGACAATATTGAATAAGATACACAAATATGTTCGACTATTATGCATATATATATATATATATGGTATAATTATAATCTTATATAATAACTCTGGAGTAACATATCATACTAAATTAATTAAGTCTTTCCTAATATTATAACTTACACTTATATAACTAAAAAAACAAAACTTATCTAAAAAAACAGGATCACTTAGTGCAGATTCTGTCCTTGCTTCTTTGGCCTTCAACAATCTCAAGGACCACATGCGAGTTATAAGAGACTCATATCTCATATTCATTTGATTGGGTCATCCAAAAACGTACCTCAAGAGTTCTCATCCCCGGAAATAGATCTCCACGGGTAGTCTAGAACATCATCAACATTGGTGGAGCTAGGCTTAAGAAGGTTTGATGGGATTCGAACCCTTAACCCAAACAAAGAAGGATGCCAACGAAAGCATTCTTATCACAACACCACATGACATGAGGTTTAGTTCAAATATGATAGTTTTAAGTAATTAGGTCCCATGCATTTACTTTTTCGAAAGGTCTTCATCATCAATGTTCGAGAGCCATAATTCATATTATCATCAATCCAATGTTTTTATTTCTAATGAATGAATTTTAGAGGTATTTTACACCTTGTGTGTGTATTTTTCTATGAAACGAAATTTATTATATTTTATTGGTTTGCTTACTGTTACAAGCGCATTGGCTAATTGGTCAATCAAACATTTTATTTTTATTTTATTTGTCATATATGGAGAAGAAAGAAGACCAAGCCCATTTGATGCCAAGAACAAATTTCATTGGTAATGCTCTAGAACAAAACATTGTCAGCATTGCTAACTTTATTGGAAATAGGTATCAAATATGAACATACTGTTTTGAACTCTGTGTTCGATACTATAAACTAGTCGAAATTTCTCAAAACCTGACACTACAAAAAAGTTGTTATACTGAGACAAGAACATGTTCTCGGTATAGACATTTCAGATGCGTGAGACCTTTTCGCAGTTCTGGAATAGGGTAATTTCCTATATCGGGAACATGTTCTCGGTATAGGGTTTATAAATATTCCCAGCTACGCGAACCCCCTTCTTCTTCTTCTTCTTCTTCTCTTTCCTACTGTTTTCAGACGTCGTTCCCTCTGCCTCTCTCCGCCGAAATCCCCCATTTTCTTCTAAAAAATTTAGTTTTTAAGTCCAAAAATCTCCAAAAGTGAAGGGGTTTCTCTCTATTTATTAAATGTAAGGTTTATTTCTTCATTTATATATATATTTATTAAATGGTAATGTATTTTTGTAATTTTTGTTTGAAGGCGTGGGTGCGGTTTTTGTTGAACTACAGAGAAAGATTGCAAGGAATTGAAGGTCTTGGTAAGTTGTTTTTAATTTTTCTGTTTTGTTTGAATTTTTTTTTCAATTTTTGAATAATTTATGTCTTTTATATAAATAAAATAATGTTAGTTTTAATAAAAATCTGAAATTATATTAGGGTGAATGTATTTATTTTTAGGTTTTAAAAATATTTATTAGTAAAAATGAATTAGAAAATTGTTAGATGATTAATTAATATTTTTTTTATTAAAATAGATTTTATGTTGTTTTGGTGAAAATTATGTGTATTAAACATATTAGTAAACATATTAAATATTTGAGTGTTAATTTGGAATTTTCGGTGCTAATGTTAGTATGTTGTTGTTGTTAGTTTTAATTTTTTTGGTTATGTTAGTAATAAAAAATCAGATTTTATGAATATTGATGATTTGTTGTTGTTAATCTTTAGTAGAATTTTGATATTTTGATTAGAAAATTGAATAATTAATAACATTTAGACTAATAATTATAAATTATATAGTCGTTTACAATGTATTTGTATTGCTCTCTACATGATCTGGGACTGGATATTTTTTATGTGTTATTTGCAGGTTTTTAAATTTTGGGATAGATGACAATACAGTCGTTGTGTTGCCGAATTTTACATAGAATTATAAAATTTAGAGATTTTGTGAATATTAGTAAAAGCACTAAATGAAATTTTTAATAGGTTTAGTAAAAAAAAATCATAAAGTAATTAAATAACTTTTAACCAAATCCTAGAAATTGTGTGAAAATTAATTAAATTATTCAATAAAGTAAAGGCATAAAATTTAATCTAATAAATCATTGATTAACATTTATAATTTTCACTATTTTTTGTAATTAATTAAAATTAAAATTAATATTTTAAGTTAGAAAAAAATATGTCAAAATTAAATAATTTTAATAATATTTACACTAAAATATATATTACAGTTAAATATCATAAAACAACATAATTAGATATCTTAGACCCATTCGGAGAGGGTGAGTCATTGAAGATTCTAAATTTGCCTCTCTCTGAATTAGGACACACACAAATTGATTGTAAGTTTGATGATTAGTATTCAGTGCAGTGCTACACTCATACAATGTCGATCGACAGGAGCTGGATTAATTTAACAGATCGATTATCTGATGAGTATGAGGCTGGTGTGACGGATTTTCTCCAGAGAGCTCGGCAGTGCGTTGACTCAAGGGGATTGGTGATATGTCCTTCGATCTGATCTTTTAACTGTCGACATTCATCAGTTGTATGTCCGATATCTCGGTGGAATCTATAGTACTTACTAGAGTCTCTTTTTACCTTTTGGTTCCTCATGGGGCTAGGTCATCTAAATGAGACCTGATTTTCATTAGCCAGGTAGATATTCTCCCAAGAGTCATTGAGCTCGGTATGCATTTTGTATACAGAGAAGTATCTTTCCCCTTTCTTCTTCTTTCCTCTATCCGCCTCGGAGTTATTCCCTTCATTTTTCTTTCTCTTAGAAGGGTTGTCCCCGGGGGTTTTGAAGTTGTGGGGTTCGCCGAGGTCGAGGCAGAGTTTGTGTTTGTTGTTGTAGTTATGGGCTGAGAGGTCATATTCAATGCTGACCTCGCCTCCTCTACATTAATAAAACTCTGATCTCTTCGATTAAATTCGGTTAAGGACCTGACAAATTTTCTTTGTAAGTCTTTCCAAAAAGGACTTCTTGGCATCACTCCGCCTCGAACGGCCATTAAATTACCACTATCGTCGACATCTTGAGCTCGAGCTTCTTCTAGGTTAAACCTTGTGAGGTAACCTTTTAGTGACTCATTTGGCTATTGTCGGACATTGGTTAAAGCTGAAGCCTCGGGCCTAATGTCGACCATGGCTTTAAATTGTTTCTTGAAATCTCTCGAAAATACATCACAAGATGTGATCAAACGTCTTTTGAACTTTTCGAACCAGTTTTTTGCTGGTCCCGTGAGAGTGGCTGGGAACAACATACCCTAAGCTCATAGTCCACATTACTGGCTCACATAATTGTGTTGAACGTGCTCAGATGACTGTAGGGATCATAATTTTCGTCAAATGGCGGGACATGAGAAATCCTAAACCCTTTAGGAAAGGGGGTGTTGGAGATATGCGGGGCAAACGACTCGAGTTCTTCATCCCTTTCCCGACTACGCTCATTTTGCAAGAGCCTGAATACTCTCTCCAAGTGTCCAATCCTCTCTTGGACTGGATCTATAGGAGGCCTGGCTTGGACCTAAGGGGGCTAATTATCGTTGATGACAACTTCAACTCCCTATCTTGGTGCAGGATTGTAAATTGGCTGCTGGGCGTTCAGGTGATCTCGCAGATTTGGGTTTGGGGGATTATCACGCCCCCAATAATGGTTAAAATGTTCTTGTAGATCCGGGTGATCTCCTCGATTCCCGGCATTTCTTATCTCCATGTTATATATACTCACGGACCTAGTGTAATCTAAGCTTTCACTGACATGACTCGTTGCTCAATTATTACGAGATGGGTTTCCTGCCGGTCTCCTGCGGTAAGCTGACGAACCCTGCGGTCTTGAGGAACCTCTTCATTTCCATGTCTACGTCCAGCCCACCTATCCTTATCTTGGTGGACAGGTCGTGGAACCCTTTGGACTGGCGAGGGATGCCTTATCGACGATGGTGGATGCCTTATTGGAGAAGGTGGCTACCTCTCATTGTGGGGTCTAAATGGTCCCGAATTCGCCCGATCAGGTTCTGGGACATTCTGCGTGGCACCAGGATTTGGAGTCCAAGCCACTGAGGGGTTGGGTTATTCCCCATTCCCATTTGTGCCTCTACAGGCGGGTCGGTAGCACCCTCAGGCTAGTTACATTCACACACAGCTGACGTGTTTGGATGCTGGATCCGTGTGTCTTTGAGACCATTTGCCCATTACGAGCTTGTCACGCTGGTTTACGCACGCTCCCAACAAGTTACTGTTGACGAAGCAATTATGTTCGAGCTTACCCTTTCGAGCTCGAACCATCTTGCCTGAGGTCAAGAGATGCATCAAAAAACTTATACAAGTACTGAACCCTTGATATCATGAGTTGCGAGTCCAACTTATAAGCTCGGAACACTTTCGAGGCTTTACACTCCTCGAGCTTTCGAAGTCGTCATTCAATGCAAGACCTCTCCTTAATAGTGGATCGAATGATAGCCGTGTTTATTTCGAGCTTACATCTAAAGAGCCTGGATTTCGAGATCATGATTCTCATGCTCGAAATTTGGGTGTAACAAATAATAAGAAGGAATGTAATTATTCTTTTATCCTTATCTTAATTACTTGGAGAAAAAAAAATGTTGATTAGATTTTGGCTGAGATGACATGGTACAATCAATGCTTTAATTCCAACAAGACGTGGAACGTACACTCAAGTGTGTCAATGTGAAGTGATCGGATGATGAAGAAAGATGTTATAGTCTTCGTCAATTAAATGCTGATCTGCCAGCTACCATGAAAACAATTTATGGTAGCGATAGCCAATGTTAGTATGTCAAATAGGGTGTCACTACAAAAATTGTCTTTTAGCTACAAAAATATTAGTAGCTAATAATATATTTTTGATAGCTAGTTGGTAGTTAAATCTTCTTTCGCTAAAAGTTTTTGTTACCAAAAATTTTGGTAGCAAATATTTTTTATTGGTTACTAAATATTTAGTAGGAAAATATATAATATTTTGAAGTAAAATAATTAACTTTTGTGTCTACTAATTTTTTTTTTGCTATTATAATTTGGTAGCAAATTAATTTATTTTTCTTAATAAAATGATTAGCAGTAATGTTATTTCGCAAGTAAAATTTGATAGGTACATATTTTAAATTATTAGCTAATAAAATAACTTCCACTAGATTTTTGCTTGATAATTTGTATTAAGAAACTAACGGATTATATTTGTTTAAACATTATAATATATAAAAATAATAAATGCTCATAGAAAATATTAAAACTAAATATAAATTTAAGATAAATATATATTGCTAAGTGCTTTGATTATTGATGCAAAAATTACAAGATACAAATTATAAATAGGATGAAGATGCCACTACAAGAAACGACATTTTTGCCGGCGTAATTCCGAAAAAGACTTTCACCAGCGCATTTGGTGAATTGCGCTGGCAAAAGTCATTGTTTTTGCCGGCGCAATTCACCAAATGCGCCGGCAAAAGTTTAACAATTAATTATGAAGGGACTTTTGCCGGCGCAATTCACCTAACGCGCCGGAAATAGTGAACGTGGATTTATTGATGTGCACGTTTTCAAGGAGGTAGGTGGCCATACTTTTGCCGACGCATTTCGTTGCGCCGGCAAAAGTATGCTTATTAAAACGGCGTCGTTTTGAACTAGGGTTTCTCTGATACACTTTTTTCGGTGCAACGAAACGCGCCGGCAAAAGCCATAACATTATATCACAGCCGCCCGAGTCTTCTTCTCCATTTTTTTTTTCAGTTTCTCTCATTTCTCTCATTTCTTCCCTCTCTTCTCTCATTTTTTTTTTCAGACACTCTTCTTCAACGGCTCCATCTCTCTCAAGGGTAAGTTGTTTTATTTTTTTGTCTGTTTTGCCCCTAAATTTTCTTCTCATTTCATTTTTTTCTTAGTTTTAGGACGCCGCCGCCGACGGGACCACTCCGCCACACCTTGCCGACCGGACCACCGCGCCACCATCGGACCACCACGCTACACAGGTATACCGATATATATATTTATATATGTTATATATTATATATATAAACTGATATATATTATATATAAACTGATATATATATTATATATTATATATAATTTGATATATATATTATATAATCTGATATATATTATATATTTAAACTAATATATATATATTTAAACCGAAAAATATATATGGTTATATTTATATTTATGTTTTTTTTTTCTGTTTTGTATTTTTTTATTTTGTATTTTTTATTTATTTATTTATGTTTATATATGATTTAATTTTTGTTTTTTTTTTAATTTGATTTTCTGTTTTAAATTTTAGAAAAAGAGGTACAAGAAAAAATCAAATTTTATGTTGTGCATGATAATATAGTAAAAATCATTACATTAGATGATCTAATATAATCTCATAATTAGAAATTAATTTAATTAGTATTCGATTAATCTTAAGATTATGAGATTAGATTTGGTATTATAATAAGATTAAATTTTAGCAATTAAAAATCAAATTTTAAAATATTTTAGAACTTTTAAGTAAATATGCGCTTATGTTGTGCATGCTCTGGGAATATTCTGTATATTGATCTAGTAATATTATGTATATTTTTGTGTGTAGTTTGCAGGTTTTATAAAATTTTGGGATAGTTTAAACTATAGCTGTTATGCTGCCCAAATTTTGTTAATCTTAGGAAAATTAACATTAATTACAAAAAATATAGCCGTTAACATTAATTTTTATTTTAATGCTTTATATGTATTTCTTTCTCTTAATAACAACTATATTTAAGTTACTTTTATAATATATGTTTTTTGTATTTATTAATTTTTTTTGTAAAATTTAAAAATCAGATTTGAATATGTATTTTTTATTTTATTTTAATGTGTTATATGTATTTGTTTAATTTTGCTTGTTAATATTTATTATATTGTATTTTGTGATATATGTATTTTAGTTAAAGTATGAACTTAAAAAAAACCAGATTAATAATGTATGTTTATATTTTTAAATTGTTTTATATTAAATGTGATATTTTTGTAAATATGTATTTAATAATTTTTTTTGTATTAATAAAAAAATTAGTTTTGGTATATGTTTTTTTGTGGTTAAATATTTGTATATATGTAAATTGATGTATTTGTTAATGTATATATATGTTTTGTATGATCTGGGAATATTCTGGGTATATATGTGTTTAATTTGTAGGTTTTTCAATTTTTGGGATAGTTTGAAATATTGTCGTTATGCTGTCCAAATTTTGTTAGAGTTAGTAAAATTAATAAAATTTTAATAATTAATTAAATAAAAATTTAAGTATAATTAAAAATTCATCAAAAAAATAATTTTTAACTATAATTTAAATAAAATAAAATTACCAATCATAATAATTGATTTTAACATTAATATTAGATGTTTTGTAATTGAAAAAAGTTAAAAATATAAATGATTTAATAAAATATAATTAAGTAAAATATAAATATAATAAAATTGTTATTGATTAAGTAAATAATCCAATACAAATTGAAGAATTTAATAAAAAATTACAAAATGAAATTATGTATAATTAAATTAATTTTAAAATAAAAGTAATAAATAAGTAAATATTAAAGTTGACTAGTCAAATGACACTACATGATTTGTCCACATTGTTATTATTCTTAAAATAATTTTCAACTTATTTTTCAATTTAACAAAAAATAAAATTTACATTTTTTTAATAAAAAAATCAAACTTTTTTTCAATTTAAGATTAAGTATGAAAAATACATATTTTTTAAATTTAATTTTTTATTGTTAATATCCTCAAATTTTTTAATTTATTATTATTATTATAATTAAAATCTTCCTATTTATCATTTTGTCTACTTTTTTTCAATTAAAGATTAAGTAATTTTGTTTAAAATCCAAGCAATAATTTAAGATTAAATATTTTTTTTACTTAATCTTAAATAATTGATTAAAAGCAACAAATTTGATATTTTTTTTGAAAAAATGAGAAAAAATTATTTTTTGTTACTTTTAAATTGAAAAACAATAAAT
This sequence comes from Humulus lupulus, assembly GCF_963169125.1. Lineage (NCBI taxonomy): Eukaryota > Viridiplantae > Streptophyta > Magnoliopsida > Rosales > Cannabaceae > Humulus > Humulus lupulus. The sequence continues at coordinate 36,420 of NW_026908654.1, forward strand.
TGGATTTTTTTTAAAAAATGAAAAATATAAAATGATTTTTTTTATGAAAAATTATTTATAATAATAATAATAATGTGTATCAATCATGTGGTGCCACATGTCATTTAAGTTTTAGTAAGTTGTAAGTTTTAGTAATTTAGCCGCAAATATCCCTATAAATAATTATTTTTGCCAGAGATAGGATATTATTATCAGTTAGTGATAATTAGGGAGACAAACAGTCATGAAATACTTTGACTATCATTTCCCTCATTTTAAGACAATTATTAATATTTTCTTAATTATTTCGCTTAAAGATGGCGAGCGACAGGAGCTGGATGAGTGCGAGGAATCGTTGGTCTATGGAGTATAGAAATGGTGTTAAGGAGTTCTTCGATATCGCCAAAAATCAGTTGAACGATCGGGGTTTGGTTCGCTGTCCGTGCAAGAAATGTGGGAATGTTAAGTTCCAGCCTATAAAAGCAATTTCGATGCATTTATTCAATAATGGCATCGTACAGTCCTACAAAGTGTGGCATTACCATGGAGAGGCGCTGCTGTCGCCACCAGCTGTGGTACGAGATCATGATAGAGATGAGATAGCGGATATCCTGGAGGATGTTTATGCTGAAGATGACGTTCCCGCTGGAAACTATAATGATCCTCCCCAAGATGATCCTCAACATCGCTACAAGTATGACAATTTATTTAAGGAGATGTCAAGTGAACTGTACCCGGGTTGCCGAAAGTATTCAGCGTTGAACTTCTTGGTGAAGCTGATACATCTGAAAGTTATTAACAAGTGCAGCAATCATTACTTTGATGGTTTGCTGGAATTGTTAGTCGACGCTATGCCTGACGGAACAATTTTACCTAAGTCTAACTATGAGGCGAAGGCAAAGTTGCAGAGTATTGGATTGGGATATGAGTCCATCGATGCTTGCAAGCATGACTGTGCACTGTTTTGGAAGGAGAATGCGAATTTAGAATTCTGTCCGGTTTGTGGTGAGTGTCGCTGGCAAGATAATTGTGGGAACGAGAAGAAAGTGGCCCATAAGGTCATGCGGTACTTTCCGTTGACGCCGAGATTGAAAAGGCTGTACAGTTCCAGATATACTGCAGAGGATATGAGATGGCACTATTCTAAAAGGCCAAGGGAAGATGGTGTGATGAGGCACCCCGCTGACAGTAAGGCGTGGAAGCACCTTGATGAGTTGTACCCATCTTTCGCAGCCGAACCTCGAAATGTTAGGCTTGGGTTGGCTACAGATGGTTTCAATCCTTTTGGGAACATGAGTAACTCTTACAGCATGTGGCCTGTGATACTTGTCCCATACAACTTGCCGCCGTGGAAGTGCATGAAACCACAGTCATTAATGTTGTCTATTCTAATTCCAGGTCCTTCTTCACCTGGAAAAGATATCGATGTCTATATGAGACCTTTGCTTGACGAGTTGAATGAGTTATGGGTGAATGGTGTCGAGACACGAGATGCATATAATAGTACATTGTTCAATATGCGTGCAGCAATCTTGTGGACCATTAACGACTACCCAGCTTATGCTATGATGTCTGGGTGGAGCACAAAAGGGTACAAGGCGTGTCCCACATGCAATGAAGAAACTCCCTCTGTAGGGATTAGAAGTAAAATTGCATACATTGGCCATAGGAGGTTTCTTGATATGGATCATGAATGGAGGAGCAAACGAGCACTATTCGACGGTAACAAAGAACTTAGGCCGCCACCGAAAGATTACTCCGGTGATGATGTGTTGAAGCAATTAGAGAATTTGCTGATTAGACATTCTGGGAAACACAAAGAATTTGGTGGTGTGAAACGCAAAATGGCTCCGATTGAACTTAATTGGTCGAAGAAGATAATATTTTTCGAGCTTGATTATTGGAAGGAGTTATTGTTGAGGCATAACTTGGACGTAATGCACATTGAGAAGAATGTTTGCGACAATGTCTTGGGAACTTTGTTGAACTTAGAGGGAAAATCTAAAGACACTAACAAGGCAAGACTTGATCTAGCAGACATGAAAATTAGGGAAAAACTCAACCTCCACAAAGAGGGAGACAAGTGGAAGAAACCGCACGCCAGTTACACCCTCAGTGTCCCGGAGCGTCGAGTTTTCTGTGAATTTGTGAAGTCAGTTGAATTCCCGGACGGTTTTGCTGCAAACCTTTCAAAGAATGTCAATGTCAACGATGGCAAGATAACTGGGCTGAAATCACACGATTGCCATGTGTTGTTCCAGCAGTTGTTGCCCGCCGCAATTAGGTCGTTTTTGGTTCTTGAAGTTCGGAAGCCAATTATTGAGTTGTGCGGTTTTTTCAAAAAACTTCGTGCACGGACTATGAATGTGAAAGACCTTGAGAAGATGGAGACATACATTATCACCATTTTATGCAAGTTGGAAATGATATTTCCTCCAGAATTTTTCGACATTATTGTGCATTTGGTTTTGCATCTTCCGAAAGAGGCAATTCTTGGCGGTCCCGTGCACTTTAGGTGGATGTATCCCATTCGATGGCAGTTTATAAACAGTATGTAAAAAATCGTGCACGTCCAGAAGGTTCAATCGCAGAAGCTTACGTGGTGAACGAGGCCTTAACCTTTTTCTCAATGTACCTTCGGGGGGTTGAGACTCGATTCAATCGACCTGAGAGGAATGAAAATCGCATTGAATCCCAAACAAATCGGGAATATTCTATTTAGAAGGCTGTTGGTCGTCCATTTGGTAAGAAATCAAGTATGCTCCTCAATCCGTAGTTAAAGCAAAAGGCTGAGTGGTATATCTTGAACAATTGTGTCGAAATTAAGGAGTACCTTAGGTGTGTTTTCTAGTCTTTTTTCAATAATGATGTTTGGTTTATATACCGAGTAAATGCCAAAATCATAATATTGTTGTCCATTTGTAGTGAGCATATGGATGAATTAAGAAGACGGGGGGCTCGAATCTTGAAGTTCAACAAGAAACTGATTTTCCTCAGTGGTTCATAGAAAGAGTATGTATATTAGTCAATTCTTTTCCGAAACCCCACTTAATCAATCCAAAACTAATTTTCAATGTTAATGTTTGTTGACGCCGTTTTTCATCAACAGTGAAAGAAGAGCACGTAAACAATAATTAGTAATGGCCAATAAAAATATGATAATACAAACACGATTTTTTACGTGGTTCAGCAGTTAAATCTGCCTAGTCCACGAGTCTTTCTTATTAAGACTTAAGAATATCTCTGAAAATCCTTCAAGGATGAATTCTCCAGAGTTTTCCTTAAGCTCACAAAAGTTCGGTCTCCCACAATGGTACACGACCTCTCTATTTATAGAGAAGATTGCAGAATACTATCCCACATATTTCGGGTAGTTACTCTATATTTGCAAATAGATTAAATGGCATTAAATGCCTGCAATCCGATGTAAAAGGAAACGTCCCCTGAAGATCAGGGGGCGTATAACTAATCAAATAATATCCCCTGATTGTAGGGGATTTTCAATAATAAATGTAGACCGCGTCTTGTTCTTGATGACTCATTAAGATATTCAAAGTTATTATCCTATATCACCAAGGCCATATTCTCCCAGGTTTCTTTCTGACTTTTGAGTTATAACATATCCTGAGGCCACATAGCTTCGAGCTCGTACGCGCATCAGACTCGGAGCCCTGATCCGAGGTCATCCCAAAGAACAGATGCACCTCAGGGCCTATCCTTCGAGCTCGTGAGGATTTCGAGGCTACCATCTTCGAAGTCGTCTCTGTTTTGTAGGCTCGTTGTTTAGATTTCGAACATATTCCAGACTTTACGAGTTCACTCATTATGAATCCAGCTTTCGAGGTCACAATCCTCATGGCTCGAAATCTGGGTATAACATCTTGCCCCCTCAAAAGTATCTGTTCGAATCCTATGAGAAGGAAACTTTTGAACTACCTTCTTCGAGAACCGTATCGTCACATACTTGAGAATGGACACGTGTCAGTTGGGTATTGCTTATTCAGGGTACTCGAGTACCTTGGAAATCTGCCCACGATCATTCGCCTACCACCTTTTCGGTACCATCATGTCATCAATCCCTGACCATTGGATTTTATGAAGATTCTGGACAATGGCTCAAATTAATCATTTTTATCACTTTTTTCCCTCTATATATATAAGGTATTCCTCTTATTTTACACGCATCAGAAACAAAAGAGAAAGGACAAAACCAGAGGCCATCCCAGAGAACTTCTTGCTTGTGCATGTTCTCTCAGCCGACTATTTCTAAGACCTTGGACCATTAGATCTACTATACATAGCTACTATTTACTTTATTTACTTTATTTTATTGAAGGTAGTAAATATAATTATTATTACTTTTATTATTAAAACTGTAATGACCCAACTATTTCTAAGACCTTGGACCATTAGATCTACTATACATAGCTACTATTTTGGGAAAGATACATAAGAAATAATATAACTTTATTAAATCTCAAAATATTGTATCAACTACATAATAATAGAAAATATGGCATGGGTACCCATTGTTTAAAATAAAAACATAAACTTCAATTCAATTGTTTTAAAAAAAAAACTAAATGCGGAAAAACATGATCTAAAAGACTAGAAATAAATAACTTCATCCTTGATCGACACGCAGTCCACACATTTCATCCATCCTCAACACACAAGCCAAGCTACCAAGAATCCTTCCACCTTCCATATTCATTTTCCTGCATCACACTAAAAATAAAGGAATGAGCCTAATACCCAGCAATGAAAACCTACTAAAAACATACATCATATATCATTGAGATTTTGATATAGAAGAATGATTAAATTATGGAAGAGGTGAAGAAGTAGCAAACTGACATGAAGAACATGCGAATGGCCAATGCAAATAACTGAGTTATATTTGTATTGACATTTCTAAATATACGGTATATGTGTAAATAATTATTTATATGTGATTTTTGTAAATAAAAAACCATAAATTATGTATTTTTTTATGGGCCCATTGGGCTAGGCTAGGGTCCAAAACAAATGATAAAAATAAGTGATAAATTTATAAACAGGTATAAGAGAAACCAATTAGGTATAAGAGAAGAGTAGCAATAGCAAACCGTGACATGTTTATATAATATGTTTTAGTACTGAAAATTTTACAGGTGTCTCATTCTTCTATATATACATATCCATCTAATCTGCATATATAACCAAATTAACCAATAAATAAGTATTATTGGTTAATATAAGTGGAACAGAACAACTTTTGATGGTTTATAAAATAATGTCAATACAAAACTTAGAAAATTTCACAAATTCTAACAACAAATCAGAGCAAAGAAAATTTCCTCAAATTCTTTCTATGAAAAAAGGCCATAAGAGGAACAGAAGGCTAATAATAAGGTTTAGGATTAGAATTGGGATGGGGTTGGGCCCAAAATAAATAAAAGAATAAGTGTTAAATTTGTAAACAAGTTTATTTTTTGTCATTTTCCCAATTTTTTGTCAGTTTCTCACTGATATTAAGATAACAGAAATTTTGTTCTGAAATTTTTGTTAAGCTATAATCTTCTAGTTCATTATTGCCGTGGAATAATTGAACCTCAATTATAAGCAAGAAATGGCATTTTTTATTAGTCGTCTCGTCTTCAGAAAATTCTGCCATTTTAATATAAATAATGAATCTGATATTGTTTTGCTACTGAAAATAACGAGGAGATGGTATGGGCATCATGGAATTAATTAATGGAAGGTACGTATGGGCATCTAGAAATAAATAATGGGAATCTATATTTAAAATTGACTAAAAATAGATATTTATTAATTATATTAATATGAATTTAAATATTATAAAATATCATTATTATAATAATATATAATACAATACTAAATATTTAATACTTATGTTGACGCTATTTTTCGTCAACTTAGATAAGAAGAGCACTAAACACTGAATTAAAAAAACTAATCAAAGAACACATGAGATTTTACATGGTTCAGCAGTTAAAATCTGCCTAGTCCACAAGTCAATATTATTAAGGTGGAATTCTCTTAAAGCTTTTACAAAGCAATTTTCGCAGAGTATTTTCAGTACCAAATTGTCTGTGTTTACAAATGAACCGTTTTTTGTGAAATTAATAAAAGTAATAATTTTATATAATTAATTGATTATACTTGGTTGTTGTGTACTGTTTATACAAAGAGTAATGATATGTGCACACAAATTACATACAAACACTACATATATTTTTGTGACAAATCACTTCAAATAATCATATTTATTTATGAAGAGTATAACTAAGTAAAAATAATTTGTCACGTAGTATATCTGTGTAATTAATTTGTTTGGACACATATTATTATTGTTATATAAATATCATAAAATATCATTGTTGACGCTGTTTTTCATCAACTTAGAAAATAAGAGCAATTAAACAAAAATATACCAGAGGAAAATGAAAGATATAGACAGAATCTTTTACGTGGTTCAGCAGTTAAAATCTGCCTAGTCCACGAATCATATTATTAACTCTTTGGAATCCCCTGGAAGCTTTCACGAAGCAATTGTCTAGAGTTTTATCTCCAAATCTCAATATTAGGGTCATTTACAAATGAATTATCCCACTCTATATATATAAGGGTTTTCTAAATTGCATCCCACATATTTCGGGAAGATGTTCTATAAATCAAATAAAATAATGTCATTAAATGCAATAGTTACTATATACACGGTAATATGTGTGTATTTATATATATCATTGTAACTAGGATTGTTTATGTAACTTGGAATAAATAGGATAAATGCTTTGATCAGGCTTAGAAGATGCTCACAAGAAGAAAACTATACTGAAGTTGCTCACAACTATTTTATTATAAAGTGTATTTTTATAATATTTTTTATTAAAAATAATTATGAGTTGAACCATTAAAATTGCGACATGTGTTGGCTTACTTTGCACATAACGAGTATGATAGAATGTGTATCAATAGAATTGCACAATTTAGTCTTTTAGATATATAAATTTGTAGCCAAATAGTCCAATTATTATTATGATATAGAGTAACACGTATAAGAATAGTTTTGAGACCAAATTAATTGTATTCTAATTGAAATGTTATAACTAAATAGAGGTATTGGTACAAAAATAATTTCAAACACCTAAAATTATCAACTTTAACAACTCTCTAATAACTATTACATATATAAAACTAATTCAAGTAATTCAAATGTGTAATAAATCTTTGATTCTCTCCTTTGAGAACAAATAAATATAATTATATATATTTATTTGAATGTATGCATAATTATTACTATATAAAGATATTTTTTTTAATATGGGACTTAAAAATGTATAATTAATTACATTTTAGAAATTATTATTATTTATAATGGGCCAAATTGACCAAATTATTTTATAATAAAATAGAATAATATGCATTAAATTATAATTTCTCAAAAATGCTTTTTCTTCCAATCAAACAGATAAATAATTAATAATATATGATAAGCATGAAATGACCAAAAAAAATCTTGTTTATTCATTTCTTCAATTTGTTTATGAGCACACATCACACTAATTTAGGCAAGCATAGAATGACCTAAATACCGAGACCTAAAATATCAAAATAACTAAGCAATATAACTAATTTAGTAGTAACAACTAGTTAAAGAGAAAATGACAAGTAGTTGATTTTATTGGCCGAACGAAGGCTTCTCTCTTGAAACGACCATATTGACTCAATAGTAGAAACTATTGTAAAAATGAGTACAAAAACACCAACAACAGTGGAGCTGCCAGTCCAAAGATCCTTAAAGTAAACCCTTATGAGAGTTGCCTTAGCACGGTTATACCAACGCTCGTAAAATTCGTTAAGTTCATCGCACTGCTCAGCATAGATGAAATTTTCTAAGTACATATTTTTGCCAATTTTGTTGATCATCTCTGCCACTTCCATGTTACTCCCAAGACTATGTTTAATGACCTTTTTCTCGACCAAAAAATCAACGTCCTGCTCAGTGTCTACGAGTGCACTCATTAGATACATGTAGCTGCATATAAGGGTGGCACAGTTCGGACCAGGCTGGTACTGCTCCATTGCCATTACGTTTCGAAGAATGTATTCTGTGTCATCATGTATGGCGAACAAAGGAAGATGAAGCTCGAGCGAGCCAAGGCATGGTATGAACTTACAGCGCCGTCCCATTCGAAAAACCTCGACATTCAACAGTGGTGTCGAGTCTTTCTGTGGTGGCGGCGGGGCAAAGTTCACACCAGCTTTGTCTAGCTTCGTCGCGGTGTAAAGATGCTTGAGTTTGCCAGGACTAAAATCTTCTTTTGGGAGCCAAGACCTTCTGTGCAAGTCAGTGAAGTGTTTGATGCTGTTTTCGTCTAATAATAATAAGTTGCTTGAAGGGATTTGAAGACCAAAGAAATTCATGGAAAGCTCAAGAAATGTTGTGGGAGTGGATTTGGAGAAAGCATAAAGCTTGTTAAGAGTAGAGAATGGAATCTGATTCTCGAGCATGATCAAGTCCATCTTTATTCTATTGAAAAGCAACGGAGTTCTCATTATGAAATCTTCTTTATGATCATAGCACGAAAAGAGCTCAAATATGAAACAAGCATCTACGAGAATAATGTTTACAAACTCATTGAGATCAAGTTCTATGGGACCAGCATAGTTAGACTTTACCATGTCTTCGAAATTTTCAAGAATGAAGTTTGAGAGTTCCTCTTTGCTCTTCTTAGTGCGTTCGAGAAACTTTTTGAGATAATGTTTCTCCTTCTGAGATTGCATTCCCTTCAAGCTTTTATGGCCATGGTGAAAAGGACCAATGGAAACTAGATGAGGAGTGTAAGCTTTTTCATCTAAGTGTCTTAGTATATTTGGGACTCTAAAGATTATGGGACCATTGGACCAGTTGTCAAATTCTTGAATTTCGATGGTAACTATATTATGTCACTATATTGGTGACATAATATAGTGAGGTAAGATAAGAATTTTGACTATTATATTTTCTTTAAGGAAAACGAATAATGCAAGCTAGCAATATTCTCTTAATTAAAGGTATATTCTCCATATAAGAAGATAAAGCAAAAGAGGAGGTTCCTCAGTCCACTATGCAAAAAAGTCTTATTACCATTTAAAGCATATTTTCCAATATTATAAGAGCCATTAAGTTTAAAGCATATAGAATTCCCTTCATATCTTGATTATTAGCAAACTATTTTTCTGCCATCATGTAATAATTTTCAATGTACTTCGAGTGAACTATGAAGAGTTCAAAGGAATATATATGAGTCTTTCTGATCCAAATTTCGACAACTTGCTTAATGCTTACACCTCCATAATAAAAGCATCAATAATATTATTAATAACTGTAGTGCTCTATTATATATATATGTTACAAAAGCTATTGGTTTCGATGCCCCTCCAAAAAAAGAACAATGTTAGTGGGAATAAAGTTCTTTATAACTTTCCAAATTAAGTATCAAATTTTGGGTGTGCCACGAGAATTTCTATAGAAATTTTTAACATGTTCTTCATAGCCATTTCTTCTAAGATCTCATTCATTTGTCTATCCCCTAAAAAATCAACTTCCCTCGAGTTCAGATATTTATCTCTTGCCTTATACAAAATTCCAAACAGTAGTTTGTATCCTAAATTGATGGCAAATCCCTCGTTAATCTGTGCCCTACTGAATTTATCTTTGTCAATCTAGTCGAAATAACTTACTCTCCTACCCTCGTGCTTTTTATTACCAAATGGTGTAAAGATTTGGTAGTAAAGGTGAAGGAATAAAGTAAAATGTTGGTATTTCTCGTTTCAGTAAGGGGCAGAGTACACAGCTTATTATAAAGTCCCTATCGTGGGGACCAATACAAGGGAGAAGAGACAGCTGTCCATACACTAGAAACGTCTATAGCCAATCACAACAGAATATTGTTGAAATATTAAATTTGATTTATTATGGTTAGTTTCTAGAATTTTCATGAATTTAGAGGTTTTAGAGTTTTCATGTATCTACTAGAGTTTTGAGTGTCTTAATGTATTTACTAGAGTTTCTAGAATATTCATGTATTTATTAGAGGTTGTTGAGTCTTTAACATTTTATTACTCTCATTTCTTAGTTGATAGATGAGAATTATCTAGAATAATATCTTAGCTAATAATTTAATTGTGTTTCTAGAAAAGTTCATAAAGTCCTATAAATGGATATGTAGTCCCACCATTTTGTATCAAGCCAAATACACAAGTTGAGTTCTATAAAAAGACATCTTCCATCATAATATTATCTCTCGTATTAACTTTAGTTTTCAACTAACTCTTAAAATCTATCTCAAATTCATCTTAATTTTCAACAAATATAACTAAAATACATTATTATAGTGCTAAACTTGATTATATTATGGTTTAACATCCCTCTCAAACTCATTGGGCTGGGAAGCACAGTGAATTTGGTCCTTAATTCATGAAAACGAGCTGAAACAAGAGGCTTCGTAAGGCAGTCTGCGAGTTGGTTTGAAGGAGTGAAAATAAGCTGCAATGTACGTACCTCGATGGACACGTTCACGAACGAAATGGTAATCTATTTCGACATGTTTAGTCCGAGTATGGAGAACCGGATTCATATCACCATACTATAACATATCCCAACAATAAAAACGAAAGCCCACTACTGTGGTAATTAGCATTTTGAACTCAATAAATAGTAATTTTACTATAATATTATTAGTCCCCGTGACATCTCTTCATGATTATTCAGTACAATTACTACATTGTACTTATGAGACATATAAATACATGTAATACAACACTTCTTTTTTCGATGAAGAGAGAAGAAACACATGATAACAACTTCAGTAGACTGAAACACGCCATTGGTTGTTCATCTTCAACATGGCAAGAATTTCATCCCAATCTTTGCCATTACTACTGGCAGTGTTGTTCAAAGCAGTTTCAATCGGTGTCACCATTTTCTTAGTCCCACTCAAGTATATGTAGGCTCCCTTCATCAACAACTCAAACACCTCACTAGCGTACTCTGCAACAATGTCCTGAACATATTCTTCTCCACTGGTCAACGCTATGTCATACCGAAAGTTTTCTGGGTAGTTCTTTTCATATTGCTCAAATTCATCTCTGTAGAGTACACTGTCGTTGTTAGACACTCCATAGAATAGCCATGCATACCCAGAGAATTTGTATGTTGGAATATCTTCGTTGAAAAAACGACGGAGATGGGCTCTAAATGGAGCAATACCAGTCGTAGTAGCGATAAATATGTGAGTTGCCTTAGGGTTATTACGATCTCCCAAAAGCATTGCCTCGCCAGAGGGACCTAGCTAGGGTTTAAGATTTCATCATTAGTGATCATCATATATATATATATATATATGTGTATAGTTGAGGCTTTGACATGTATATAATATGTAATTATTACCTGTAAATTGAAATTTATCTCCAGGCTTTGATTTGCACAAAACTTCACTAGTGCTACCAACGACAAGACTCACACATAAGCTTGCTGTTATACCATTAAACGTATCTCCATATCTTGAAGAAGCTGCGGAAAAGTATCTAATGTTTGACGAATTTCCAATATCGAAAGGATTTTTGGGCTGCCAACACAAATTAGATTGATAATTATGAATATATATAAAGAAAAGTACAGTGATTAGATGAGAAATGGGGTGAAAAAATAAATATATTTTTTTAATCTCATTATGCAAAATTTGTTCTTTTTTTTTTGTAATAATTTTTCGTAGAATGAAGTCACAAGATGTCTAATGGGTAAACATAAGATGTTGACCAAATTTTGATTGAAAGACTGTAAAAAATTACCAAAAAGATACTATTATCTAAAATAACTAAAAATATAATTATTTTATAAAAAAAAACAATAAAAATTTGTTGCTTAGTACGTTAAGTTACTCAACATCACATAATAGTGTGTGGTGGAACACTGCTTATTAAATTATAAAAAATAAAATTGGATTTTAAACTTCATCACACATAAGTTTTATCCTCATCTTGTGTTTGGCCCCTTCAAATAGTTTATAACATTAATCAAAACCCGCCCAAATTTCGTGCCATGAGAGGATAAATTCTGTTCCTTCTACAGAGTCCAACTAATAACTAAATATTAATTAGGGATGTAAATGAGGATGGTTGGTCCGGTCCGACCCCGCTAAAGATCTGCCTCAACTCGCTAAGCTCTCACCCCGACTACAAATAAATGTACCATTTAGTGACAATTTTTTAGTTACAATTAATATATATTTTGTGTGACTAAATTGAACTTTTAGTCCCAACAAAAAATTATTTATGACTACAAAATCATACTTAATCACAAAATCACAAGTTGTCACTATTAATATAATACTTTTAGCCACACACTTTTTAGTAATGACAAAAAAATTTATGCGGGTCAGGTCAGACCTGTCCTAAATGTGATGGAGCAGGTCAGACTTGACCCAATAAGGTTTTTTTTCTTTTTTCTTTATTAGATGAAAATTTAATTTTTTTATTAAAAAATATTACAATATAAAAATAAATGGCAAAAAAATTGGACAAATCTATCATACTGGACAGAAATGAGCTATCCAATTTTTTATAAATGGTTTTACATACTAAAATAAAATAAAATTTAATATACCTCAAAGTCAAACATTAATTTTCCTGTTTCTATCTCTCTTAAATATACTTTATCTTATTATATATATATATATATATAGTATTGGATTGTGTATTACCTAAACAAGGGTAGTAATTGATTTTTTTTTAAATTCTTTAATTACAAAAAAAAAAAAAAAAAAGACAAAAAGCGGTTGGGTAGTGATCCGCCCCACTTCAATTACTAGCGGGTCAGAACGAATATCAACCAGCTTCATTTTGGCCCGCTTATATCCCGATCAGAGGTTGCCTTGTCAGGACAGGGCTTCGACCCGCCCCAATTCATCGGAATTTTTTGGCCATCCATTATTGATCGAACTACGGTCATCAATCATTTAAATATATATATATATATTTATATGAAATCGAAAACTAAGTACATATATATAAATCCGACAAGCAAAAACTATGTAACATATATATCCCTTACCGCGGGCATTACACCGAAAACTTGTCCCTCCCAGTGAGGAAGAAAGCGACCATGATCAAACACGATGTGGTAAATCTCTGTAGAAGCGTTTTCACCGGTAATCTTCTCGACAGAGAGAACGGTGGCTGTATGAGGTGCATCAGCCGTGTATAGATTCGTGGGAGGCCTCAAGGCGTGTTCGAGCACTAAAGGAGTCACAGGAACCTTGCCACCATGCCCTACATCAACTACTCCTTTTGTGAGCTTCTGCGGTCCATTATTGTTCGTGTCCAAGATGTTGAAAGGCAACGCCGAAGCTTCCACCTTCTTAAACGAGCTTGCATAACTAGTCTGCAACAAAATGAACAATCCAAACTTGAAGAAGAAAGATGTTTTCAGCTTACCCTGCATGAATGAAAATCATGAGTGAGATGAGACTTGGTCAGACAAAGTGAAATAATCTAAGGAAAGAATAGAAAGTAATGTGGAAGACCAACCTGAGAGAGTGTGGAAGACATGGTTGAGATTGAATGGAGAGAGGCAATAATTGAGTGAGTTGAAAAGTAGCTGTATTCTATAAATACATATATATGCTGTGGCAGTGATACATTAGAATAATGTAAGATTTTTTGCACGTTTTTATTTCTCTTTTCTGTTTACCTAACTTATTGTATATAATTGTTTGAGAAAAATATATCAAATAAAAAGTGTGTGGAGCTACATTCAACAATACATAAGAGTATGAGTTATTCTAATTATCACAAATTAATTTTGAGATGGAATATAATGCATCTTACCATATATTTCATTCTACTTTTAGACTACTTTTCACATCCTAACATAGTATCAAGAGCTAAAGAAAACTCTAACGAGTAAATATCTCATCCAAATCCCAAAATGGTCCAAAAAAAGAGTCAAAAGTGTTACTTGTGATTCGGGGATAGTGAGCCAAAAAAAGTTGTGATCGAGCCGTTCAAGATTGGTAAGCAAAATCTTGAGGGAGATGTTAGAAAAAAAATGTCTCACATGGAAAGTGTGTGAACATGTTCAACAATACATAAAAACATGAGTTACATTACTTATCACCAATTAATTTTGAGATGTAATCTCATGCATCTTATATGATGCGATATTGATAAGATTTTGCACGTTTTTATTTTTCCTTTCTGTTTACCTAACTTGTACATAATATATGGCTCTACGATGTTTTGCCTTTTTCTTCATTAATAAAATTTATATTGAAAATGAAATTTGTTCTTGCATTCAAGTTCTTGAGGTCTACAGTTTGGGCCTATACAACTAAACTTTAATTTTAGTCACAACATACTACGAAAAAAATCTATGTTATCAGTTCAAAAATACTTTAGGTAACGCTTGAATCTAAGTTGATTTGGCATTTATTAATTGGTAGATGAACTGATTAAGCTGCTTTTTCATCATAATTGTTTTTCAAATCAACTTATTAAGCTAAGAATTTGGAGATGTCCTAGCTAGGTTAGTTTACATATAAAGTAATATAATAATACGTGCACTTAAAATATATATTTAAATATTATATATAATGATGTAGCAGCTTAATCTAGCAAATCATATTTATTAAAATTGAAATCTACTATTTAAAAAACAGTAATATGTCACAATATATAATATTTAAGTATATATTTTAGATGAAAATATCATTTCTCTTATATATCACTACTACAAAAAAGGTTTTTTAGGACTAGCATTGCGAGTCCTAAAATTTTTTTTAGGACTCGCGGGGCGCGAGTCCTCTATTTGAGAGCCTTAAAAACTAAGGTTTTTTAGGACTCGCAACGCGAGTCCTAAAAAATCTGTGCGAGTCCTAAAAAATCTGGTTGATTGTCTTTAATTAAGTTTTTAGGACTCACAAAGCGAGTCCTAAAAGAATGTTTTTAGGACTCGCAATGCGAGTCCTAAAAAATCTGGTTGAGTGCCTTTAATTAAGTTTTTAGGACTCGCGCTACAATTTTAATTTTGATTTAAAAATATATATCCATTTGAGTGTCGAATATGTATCAAAAGAATTTTGAAAAGAATATACTAAAAAAATGGCAAATTTTTTTTACAAAAAAGACTTTTTAGGACTTGCAGACAACAATTATAATTCAAACTTATAAATAAGTAGACAGACACAACAATTATAAATATATATAATAGAAGGTATAGATAGTACTATTTCATAAAATGTTATTCATCCAGTACATAGAGGTATTTCAAAACAGTAGCAAACTACACCAAAATCAGCAACAAAATAGACCATAAATCTACCATATTAATCCATTAAAGAAGCATCACCTCGAGAAGAAGACTACAAGCAGCAAATGGAGAGCTGATTCCGTCTCCTTCGGTCACTTAAAAGCCCGATCCTTGGATGGGCTTTGTTCGTCTTGATACCCTGAGTTCACCCATGGTACCCTTCGCCTGAGACGATGTCAGAGGAGGCCAGAAATTGGCCTTGAAGCCACGGCGGTGACGTACGAGCCTGGAGGCTTCTGCTCGCGGCGGAGAACGGCAACGAAGGGCTCGTGAGGCTGGAGTTTCGGCGGTGTCTGGTACTCTTGATCCGGTGCCTACACGGCGGCGACCATCGGAGGGCAGCCATTCGGCCTAGCAGAGAGCATGCGAGAGAGAGGGGGAGAAAGGAAAGTGGATCGGGTAGGGAGGGAGGGAGAAAATGATTTTTCACTTATATATATATTTATTTTATAAATAAAAATCTGATTATATTATTCAAATAAAAAAAATATGATTATAAAACTCTAATTTTATACTACTAATAAATAAAATATTTAAGGGCTTGTTTTGGGAGTCCTTAATATATTTTTAGGAGTCCTAAAAAAGTATTAAGCACTCCCAAAGAAAGACCTTAAATTTATTAAGCAAGACACTTTTTTTTTAGCCCAGATTTTTTAGGACTCGCAGATTCTTTTAGGACACTCATTGCGAGTCTTAAAAGAGTATTAAGGACTCCCAAAGCAAGTCCTTAAAAACATTAAGTAAAACACTTATTTTTATAGCCCAGATTTTTTTAGGACTCGCATTTTCTTTTAGGACACTCATTGCGAGTCCTAAATTGCGTTTTTTTAGGACTCTCAATGAGTGTCCTAAAAATTTCATAAATATTTTTAAGGACTTGCATTTATGTGCATGTCCTAAAAAAGTGTCCCGTAAATGGTATTTTGTAGTAGTGTATATATATACAACACATATTATGTGACTCAGATTGTGGTCCCTTACTACGATTTAAATCATTGAAAATCTGTGGCCACTTATGGGACCATAATTTGACTTTCATGTGCTATTATCAATCATGAAGGTCTCTCTCTTCCCCACTACAAAACCCAATTTATTTTCACTTATTAAGTCATTAAATTGGCCACGTTAACGAAAGCGAAATCTTGGACATTCTTAACAACCAATACAAGTAGAAATGCATTTATTATAAATAGCGTTTGAGTTTTGAGCTATTTTAAGTTTAAATTGGCAATTTGAATTAATAGAATAGGTATTACATTCATTTTTTCACATTAATTTGACTAATCATATCTTAGTAATACTTCAATACATTACTGTATTTAAGTATAGTAATTGATAGAGGTTTTTCTACTTTAGTATTTTATTAGATTTATTTCAAAGGGGCAATATTAATATCATATAATTAAGCTAGTTTAAGTGTGTTGAGGAATTTTTCAACTTCTCATTCTACTCATGTTTGTTTAAGTGTTTTTTAGCTATAGAAATATTATTATTTTAGTAACGTATATATTTCTTATTTGGTTATTATTTTCACACTTCAAATGTAAATGATTAAATTTAAAAATTAACCAAAGGGAAAATCATTTGGTTTGGTTAGATTTTTTTTTTATTTTGCCTGATGTTTTCTTTTCCTCCGATATTGAATAAATCTCTTATTTATATTTGTTTTGATGTACAGGTTTCTTTTTTGTTTGCTGGCGGGAAATGTTGGTTCAAGGTTGCAGACTTCTAGTTTCTTTTTTCAAAAAGTTTTATTGTCTAATTTTTCGGAGGCATTTCTTTCTTACGTCATCCATTAGTACGGTTCATAGATTGACTTAACATGTCTTTAGGCTAGATGATAAACTTTTTAGGTTGTTAGTTTTCTTTCCACCTAATTGTACCTTCTATCTGATTAGTGAAAGTCTTTTGGACAACAAAAATGCTAGGCTTCCCTATGCGAAATGCAAAATAGTTACTTCATTCTAACTTAAAAATAACAACTCCTTCAATCGCTTCAAAAAACTCTTATTTTCGATCACAATAAAATTTGTAATTAAAAGTAAAAAGTTATGATTAAGAAAACATTTATCTTATTTATGTTATCATTAAAAAGTTTGTGATAAAAAGTATTATTCACAAAAATTATAATTTATTGTCACTAAATACATATTTAAAAAATACTATCATTATACATAATAGTTATGACTTATTATATGAGTGATAACTACCACTGGTGGTCCCTTTAGCTTTGTAACTAAAGGGCTTTGGTTCAAACCAAACCCAAAGCAAAAATTGTACATTTTATGTTCATATAAATTTGTACCCCAAATAGTTGATGGTCCCACGTGTGGTGGTGGTTATGGTGCTGATGTCTTCCTTTTTTGTGGCGAAGTTCGAAACTCCTTCTCTCATAAGCGTACATGTATGTTATATGATGAGCTGTGTTGGGTTAGAGATTGTAAATATAATTATAAAATTCATTAATATGTTCTGAACTGTAATGATGCACACAATATTATAACATGTAATGATTATAAAAAAAAATTATATTAGTGACAATTCTTGACTTCATATTACTTTTTATTCACAAGCAATATATTGTTTTGATTCAAAAAAATATTTAATCATAAAAAATTACATTGTTGTAAAAAAAACTATTTTTTTTTATTTTGGCAGTGAGTCAACCACTTAAATCCCGATCACCAAGAAAAATTGAAGCATCCATGAACATAGATAGACTACTCAATAAAATTATTTTCAAAAGTAACATTTAGTCATGACTAAAAAATATCTTACTCAAAAATAGTAGATAATTTTTAATTCAATTCATCATAATACATCACCTTTTGTTATAACATAATTTTCTTTTAAATCTTGTTCCTAATCCTGAAATTTCATGGTTAAATAAATTATCTGAAATTTTTAGTTTAAAAATTGTAAGGAGTGTATCAATGTAAATAAAGCCATTTTTTATTTTAAAATTAAAATATGATTAATATTTTAAATTGAGGTACTTGTATAATTTTTGCATATACGATTGATTGAATTTTCCGAGTCACTGAGTTTGATAATGTGAGATTAGGTGACCTAATTAAGATGTCATTTCAACTAATCCATATTTTAGATAACTTATTATACATACATAGAAAAAATATGTTGTGCGTGCGTACGAAACGTCCGCACCTGTGCAGTTCTTTTTCCTGAATTGTGATTGGTTGAAAGTATGAAGTAGTTAATTAAGAAGGTGTGGATGCATGTATTCTACATTATTTCTCATAACTCTTTCCAAGAAAAAGCACGTGTGGCATACCATTTTTCTATTAGTGGGCCATCTTTTGACAGCTAGAACTATTTATTTTATATTTTTTTTTCGCGCATCTAACTCATTCACAGTCATCAGATCAAGAAATCAATATTTTTTTTCTTTTTTCACATCGACGTTTTCCTTTTACTCAGTTCAATCTTACTATGTTCTATCTATCTGCTATAACCCATGATTGTTAGGAGGCTATACTAGAGGTGGGTCACCGTCTCCATCCACCGCTGCCTTTCTCCTACCGTATTTCGAGGTGGTCCGTCCATGGTGGTGAAGGGTTTGTGACTGTGATGGAGTAGACGATCTCAAGCTTGCCTACAGTTTTGCCAAAAAAAAAGTGCTTACTTGGAATATCTAAGTCAAACAAACAATATTCCACCATACAATTATTTGTCAGTAACTTCCCACGATGGAATCAAATGAAGAAATAACTTTACTTTAGCATTCAAAATCATCGACTGATACATTAAATATATATACACATATACACTATTTCTCTCTGTCTCACGCCCTCATCATTTTTTTATTGTCTTTTTCTTTTCTTTTCCCTCGAGCTTGCCTCGAGCTTTCCTGTAGATCTAAATGGTGCTCAAACTCTTAGAAAGTACTGAACATGAGGTATATACGTGCATGGCTTGTGGTTTTGGGTTGGGTTTATATGTGTGAGTATATATACATTATTATATATGTGTATGTAATTATATATATATATATATCTTGGGTGAGATCTAGAGATCCTTTTGAAGTAAGTTTCATTACTACATAATTTGGTCATACGTGAGTTTTATTAATTGTATAGAGATGAGAAATACTTAATTCTTGCCAAAAAATGATAATAATTATAATAAAAATGTCTGAAAATATGTGTAAGTAAAGGGAGTGAAAGGAATGTGTATTTGTATTGTGACTAACTTAAAAATAATTCATGTGAGTGAGTGATGGGCTCGTACGCCTAAGAGTCAAAATATTTTTTTTTGTTGGTGGGCATATATATATTGTCAATGTTGGTTTGGATTCTAGAGTGTACATATATGTAATATACTTTGTTGCTATTGTTATAAATTTTTTAACCACATATACGTGTAGTGAAATAATAATTAAATTGATGAAATATTAGATTCTGATTTTTTTATGATATTTATTACAAAAATATAATATTTTTTGGGGAGATTTTTTAACCACATATACATGTAGTGAAATAATAATTAAATTGATGAAATATTGGATTCTGATTTTTTTATGATATTTATTACAAAAATAGAATATTTGTTGGGGAGCAAAGACGATGTACCCATATCAAAATTAAGAAACTTTAGATCAAGATATATATATATATATATATTTATATATATATATCACTGGTTTGGCCTATATATATAGATATAGCTTGATTGTATATATAGAAAGAATATAATGTTATTATAGGCATGTATATGTATTTACACATATATACATATATATATATATAGATTGATTATATATTTATACATGTGTTGTAAATACATAAAACAAGACTCACACAATCTCAACGATCAAATCAAAATTATAAACTAAATAAGTAGATTATGTATATATGAATATAAATATAATAAAGGAGGGAGACCTTTTCTAAGTTTTGAATGTGAGAGGAGATGAGATGGGGGATATGAGGCCTCTTGGCGATGCTCTATAAGTGGCGGAGAGAACGTGAGCAACGTGGAGGTAGAGTCAATTCTGCATGGCACCGACGGTAGTAGCTCGACAGATTTTGTTTGTTATTTATTTTAAGTTATGTAACTAATAGTATATATGTTAATTATTTACAGGTTGAGTCTCCCTCTTCTTCGACGTGAATTTCGTAGCACCACTGAGAGGCTCGGTTTTCTCCTCCAACGACAAAGCCACCAACAGGACAACTCCACAGTCACCACGACTCTGGCTTCCGTTCGACGAGAGCCACCACCCACCACCCCTTGGCCTTTCCACTTCGATGAGCACCATTGTGCATGCAGCCACACGGTTTGATGGAGAACTTCTCGTCACACGGTATCGGCTTGAGTTCGTGGTAGGCTCGGGAGCTTTGGAGAGACTAAACCAGAGCGTCGGGCAACAAAGCATCACCTTACCTCTGCAATTGAGTCGATGATTTATCGAAGTCTTTGCTGTGTTGAAGTGCTTGTCGTCTCGTCTAAAGACTTTTTGCTAAATACACATGAGAAAAAAGAATTATAAATTAATATAATTGGAAATAAATTAAAACAAAAAATATACAGTACATGCATCTCCACCATACAAAATAATACCTAATGCTTTGAAGCAATCACAACAACAACAAAAAAACAGCCGCACATATGCGACCCTTTCGTACACCCGCACCAAAGCCATACCCATACATACATATGCATAAATGAGCATGCAAAGACATTATTACTTCTTGGACAAATTAACTCTTCATGTCAACATCACCTCAAAAAAAGTCTTTTTCTTTTCTATCGGTATTTTATTCCAACGTGCTAATTTATTAATATAAAATAAAATAATATAATGTATATTTTTTGGGGAATATAATAATGTAGAATATATTTTTTAGTGTAATTTTTAGTATCGTAAGTAAATTGGAAAAAAAAATATAATATTAAAATTCTCTTCATGTCAACACTAGCCGGGATTATAGGTTTGTGAAAAAGGTTCATAGTACATCTGGCGTAGTTGACCTGGGAAATTACTTACAGCATTAACACCCTCGGTCTCTCCCTCAAATAGAGTAGATCAAGTATCAGTAACATGCTCCACAACTTGACATATTCCACATGGACACACCTGTTGGCCTAAAGCAAGTTGTTGTACCACTAATATTAATTGAGCCAGTTGATGACCAAGATGGTTTTCGTTGGAATTACTCAGCTCATTAACTATCTTTGGTGGTGGATTAGGATCTTGGAAAATGCCAAACTGTTGTGAGTTGGCAGCCATATTAAAAATCAAGCTCCTGGCTGCAGCAGGAGTCTTATCAACTAGTGCACCCTCACTAGCTGCATCAATCATACTCCTATTCATAAAAGTACTGGATTAGGAGTTGTTCATTTATCTGATGATGAGGGCACCTAGCACATAATCGCTTAAACCTCTCCCAATATTCATACAATGACTCCGCTGTATATTACCTCAGATCTCTTTCCTGATGATTCCTACTTTAGATGCTGGAAAATATCATTCCAAGAACATAGTCTTCGTACCATTCCAGGTTTCAAAAGTACCGGGTGGAAAATAGTACATCCACTTTTTAGCTTCATCCTTCAGGGAGAAAGGAAACGCTCGTAGCTTAATATGTTCTTCAGTCACTGCAACAGGTTTCATACTAGAACAGACAATATGAAACTCCTTCAAATGTTTATTCGGGTCCTCACCGGCCAACCCATGGAAAGAGGTAAATAAGTGAATGAGGCCCGACTTCAACTCAAAGTTGACATTTAAAGGTGGATATTGAATGCAAAGCAGTTGTTGGTCAAGATCTGGCACTGCCAACTCATTCAACGTCCTTTGCTGGGCCATTGTTCTATAAGATCAAACTGAATCGTCAGAATTAGATTTGTTGTCAGATAATAATGGCTCTTTAACAGACTCTACACGTTGATAATGATGCTGAAAGAGTGGATTATCAGTGATAGTTATGGTATTGTGTGACACGAACGATGCCTCGAGATAATCTTTGATTTTTTGTAATTGATCTTGTGTATCTTCTTCACCAGACATATACACCTGACAATTCCACGGTAAAACTAATTAGTTTCAAACAAATAAAACTTCACTAGTGCTACCAACGACAAGACTCACACATAAGCTTGCTGTTATACCATTAAACGTATCTCCATATCTTGAAGAAGCTGCGGAAAAGTATCTAATGTTTGACGAATTTCCAATATCGAAAGGATTTTTGGGCTGCCAACACAAATTAGATTTATAATTATGAATATATATAAAGAAAAGTACTGTGATTAGATGAGAAATTGGGTGAAAAAAAAAAATATTTTTTTTAACCTCATGATGCAAAATTTGTTTTTTTTTTTAATAATTTTTCGTGGGATGACGTCACAAGATGTCTAATGGGTAAACATAAGATGTTGACCAAATTTTGATTGGAAGACGGTAAAAAATTACCAAAAAGATACTATTATCTAAAATAACTAAAAATATAATTATTTTATAAAAAAAACAATAAAAATATGTTGCTTAGTACGTTAAGTTAGTCAACATCACATAATAATGTGTGGTGGAACACTGCTTATTAAATTATACAAAATAAAATTGGATTTTAAACTTCATCACATATAAGTTTTACCTCATCTTTTGTTAAGCCCCTTCAAATACTTTATAACATTAATCAAAACCCGCCCAAATTTCGTGCCATGAGAGAATAAATTCTGTTCCTTCCAGAGAGTCCAACTAATAACTAAATATTAACTAGGGATGTAAATGGGGAGGGTCCGTCTGGCCCGCTAAAGATGTGCCCCAACCCGTTAAGCTCTCGTCCTGACTTGCCCCCACTACAAATAAATGTATCATTTAGTGACAACTTTTTAGTCACAATATATATTTTGTGACTAAATGAAACTTTTAATCACAAATTGTGATTTTTGTGACTAAAAATATATTTAATGACAACAAATTGTGATTTTTGTGACTAATAGTTTGTCATAGACTTTTTAGTGATGACTAAGGTAAAATTATTATTTTTAAGTCAAAATTCTTTTACTAGACACAAAATTTATTGTGACTAAAACTAAGATTTTTTTATAGTGCTCGTTCAGGTTTTTTATGCGGGTCAAGTCAGACCTGCCATGAATGTGATAGAGCGGGTCAGACCTGACCTAATAAGGTTTTTTTTTTCTTTAATAGATGAAAAATTAATTTATTTTATTAAAAAAATGTTATAATATAAAAATAAATGGCAAAAAAAATATGTCATATTAGACAAATGAGTTGCCCAATATTTTATAAATAATCTTGCATACTAAAATAAAATAAAATTTAATATACATCAAAGTCGACATTAATTTTCTCGTCTATTTCTTTTAAATATATATATATATATTTGGATTATAGATTATCGTAAGTAAATAATGATAGTAATTAATTTTTTGAAAAAAATCTTTAATTACTAAAAAAAAAAATTAGTTGGGTCGTGATCCGACCCGCTTCCATAGCTAGAGGTCAGGTCGGATCTCGACCCACTCCATTTTCACCCTGTTTATATCAAAATCAGTGGTTGCCCCGTCAGGTCAGGCCTCCCATCCCCCCAATTCACCGGGCTTTTTTGCCATCCATTATTGATCGAACTACGGTCATCAATCATTTAAATATATAAAACTATGTAGCATATCCTTACCGCGGGCATTACACCGAAAACTTGTCCCTCCCAGTGAGGAAGAAAGCGACCATGATCAAACACGATGTGGTAAATCTCTGTAGAAGCGTTTTCACCGGTAATCTTCTCGACAGAGAGAACGGTGGCTGTATGAGGTGCATCAGCCGTGTATAGATTCGTGGGAGGCCTCAAGGCGTGTTCGAGCACTAAAGGAGTCACAGGAACCTTGCCACCATGCCCTACATCAACTACTCCTTTTGTGAGCTTCTGCGGTCCATTATTGTTCGTGTCCAAGATGTTGAAAGGCAACGCCGAAGCTTCCACCTTCTTAAACGAGCTTGCATAACTAGTCTGCAACAAAATGAACAATCCAAACTTGAAGAAGAAAGATGTTTTCAGCTTACCCTGCATGAATGAAAATCATGAGTGAGATGAGACTTGGTCAGACAAAGTGAAATAATCTAAGGAAAGAATAGAAAGTAATGTGGAAGACCAACCTGAGAGAGTGTGGAAGACATGGTTGAGATTGAATGGAGAGAGGCAATAATTGAGTGAGTTGAAAAGTAGCTGTATTCTATAAATACATATATATGCTGTGGCAGTGATACATTAGAATAATGTAAGATTTTTTGCACGTTTTTATTTCTCTTTTCTGTTTACCTAACTTATTGTATATAATTGTTTGAGAAAAATATATCAAATAAAAAGTGTGTGGAGCTACATTCAACAATACATAAGAGTATGAGTTATTCTAATTATCACAAATTAATTTTGAGATGGAATATAATGCATCTTACCATATATTTCATTCTACTTTTAGACTACTTTTCACATCCTAACATAGTATCAAGAGCTAAAGAAAACTCTAACGAGTAAATATCTCATCCAAATCCCAAAATGGTCCAAAAAAAGAGTCAAAAGTGTTACTTGTGATTCGGGGATAGTGAGCCAAAAAAAGTTGTGATCGAGCCGTTCAAGATTGGTAAGCAAAATCTTGAGGGAGATGTTAGAAAAAAAATGTCTCACATGGAAAGTGTGTGAACATGTTCAACAATACATAAAAACATGAGTTACATTACTTATCACCAATTAATTTTGAGATGTAATCTCATGCATCTTATATGATGCGATATTGATAAGATTTTGCACGTTTTTATTTTTCCTTTCTGTTTACCTAACTTGTACATAATATATGGCTCTACGATGTTTTGCCTTTTTCTTCATTAATAAAATTTATATTGAAAATGAAATTTGTTCTTGCATTCAAGTTCTTGAGGTCTACAGTTTGGGCCTATACAACTAAACTTTAATTTTAGTCACAACATACTACGAAAAAAATCTATGTTATCAGTTCAAAAATACTTTAGGTAACGCTTGAATCTAAGTTGATTTGGCATTTATTAATTGGTAGATGAACTGATTAAGCTGCTTTTTCATCATAATTGTTTTTCAAATCAACTTATTAAGCTAAGAATTTGGAGATGTCCTAGCTAGGTTAGTTTACATATAAAGTAATATAATAATACGTGCACTTAAAATATATATTTAAATATTATATATAATGATGTAGCAGCTTAATCTAGCAAATCATATTTATTAAAATTGAAATCTACTATTTAAAAAACAGTAATATGTCACAATATATAATATTTAAGTATATATTTTAGATGAAAATATCATTTCTCTTATATATCACTACTACAAAAAAGGTTTTTTAGGACTAGCATTGCGAGTCCTAAAATTTTTTTTAGGACTCGCGGGGCGCGAGTCCTCTATTTGAGAGCCTTAAAAACTAAGGTTTTTTAGGACTCGCAACGCGAGTCCTAAAAAATCTGTGCGAGTCCTAAAAAATCTGGTTGATTGTCTTTAATTAAGTTTTTAGGACTCACAAAGCGAGTCCTAAAAGAATGTTTTTAGGACTCGCAATGCGAGTCCTAAAAAATCTGGTTGAGTGCCTTTAATTAAGTTTTTAGGACTCGCGCTACAATTTTAATTTTGATTTAAAAATATATATCCATTTGAGTGTCGAATATGTATCAAAAGAATTTTGAAAAGAATATACTAAAAAAATGGCAAATTTTTTTTACAAAAAAGACTTTTTAGGACTTGCAGACAACAATTATAATTCAAACTTATAAATAAGTAGACAGACACAACAATTATAAATATATATAATAGAAGGTATAGATAGTACTATTTCATAAAATGTTATTCATCCAGTACATAGAGGTATTTCAAAACAGTAGCAAACTACACCAAAATCAGCAACAAAATAGACCATAAATCTACCATATTAATCCATTAAAGAAGCATCACCTCGAGAAGAAGACTACAAGCAGCAAATGGAGAGCTGATTCCGTCTCCTTCGGTCACTTAAAAGCCCGATCCTTGGATGGGCTTTGTTCGTCTTGATACCCTGAGTTCACCCATGGTACCCTTCGCCTGAGACGATGTCAGAGGAGGCCAGAAATTGGCCTTGAAGCCACGGCGGTGACGTACGAGCCTGGAGGCTTCTGCTCGCGGCGGAGAACGGCAACGAAGGGCTCGTGAGGCTGGAGTTTCGGCGGTGTCTGGTACTCTTGATCCGGTGCCTACACGGCGGCGACCATCGGAGGGCAGCCATTCGGCCTAGCAGAGAGCATGCGAGAGAGAGGGGGAGAAAGGAAAGTGGATCGGGTAGGGAGGGAGGGAGAAAATGATTTTTCACTTATATATATATTTATTTTATAAATAAAAATCTGATTATATTATTCAAATAAAAAAAATATGATTATAAAACTCTAATTTTATACTACTAATAAATAAAATATTTAAGGGCTTGTTTTGGGAGTCCTTAATATATTTTTAGGAGTCCTAAAAAAGTATTAAGCACTCCCAAAGAAAGACCTTAAATTTATTAAGCAAGACACTTTTTTTTTAGCCCAGATTTTTTAGGACTCGCAGATTCTTTTAGGACACTCATTGCGAGTCTTAAAAGAGTATTAAGGACTCCCAAAGCAAGTCCTTAAAAACATTAAGTAAAACACTTATTTTTATAGCCCAGATTTTTTTAGGACTCGCATTTTCTTTTAGGACACTCATTGCGAGTCCTAAATTGCGTTTTTTTAGGACTCTCAATGAGTGTCCTAAAAATTTCATAAATATTTTTAAGGACTTGCATTTATGTGCATGTCCTAAAAAAGTGTCCCGTAAATGGTATTTTGTAGTAGTGTATATATATACAACACATATTATGTGACTCAGATTGTGGTCCCTTACTACGATTTAAATCATTGAAAATCTGTGGCCACTTATGGGACCATAATTTGACTTTCATGTGCTATTATCAATCATGAAGGTCTCTCTCTTCCCCACTACAAAACCCAATTTATTTTCACTTATTAAGTCATTAAATTGGCCACGTTAACGAAAGCGAAATCTTGGACATTCTTAACAACCAATACAAGTAGAAATGCATTTATTATAAATAGCGTTTGAGTTTTGAGCTATTTTAAGTTTAAATTGGCAATTTGAATTAATAGAATAGGTATTACATTCATTTTTTCACATTAATTTGACTAATCATATCTTAGTAATACTTCAATACATTACTGTATTTAAGTATAGTAATTGATAGAGGTTTTTCTACTTTAGTATTTTATTAGATTTATTTCAAAGGGGCAATATTAATATCATATAATTAAGCTAGTTTAAGTGTGTTGAGGAATTTTTCAACTTCTCATTCTACTCATGTTTGTTTAAGTGTTTTTTAGCTATAGAAATATTATTATTTTAGTAACGTATATATTTCTTATTTGGTTATTATTTTCACACTTCAAATGTAAATGATTAAATTTAAAAATTAACCAAAGGGAAAATCATTTGGTTTGGTTAGATTTTTTTTTTATTTTGCCTGATGTTTTCTTTTCCTCCGATATTGAATAAATCTCTTATTTATATTTGTTTTGATGTACAGGTTTCTTTTTTGTTTGCTGGCGGGAAATGTTGGTTCAAGGTTGCAGACTTCTAGTTTCTTTTTTCAAAAAGTTTTATTGTCTAATTTTTCGGAGGCATTTCTTTCTTACGTCATCCATTAGTACGGTTCATAGATTGACTTAACATGTCTTTAGGCTAGATGATAAACTTTTTAGGTTGTTAGTTTTCTTTCCACCTAATTGTACCTTCTATCTGATTAGTGAAAGTCTTTTGGACAACAAAAATGCTAGGCTTCCCTATGCGAAATGCAAAATAGTTACTTCATTCTAACTTAAAAATAACAACTCCTTCAATCGCTTCAAAAAACTCTTATTTTCGATCACAATAAAATTTGTAATTAAAAGTAAAAAGTTATGATTAAGAAAACATTTATCTTATTTATGTTATCATTAAAAAGTTTGTGATAAAAAGTATTATTCACAAAAATTATAATTTATTGTCACTAAATACATATTTAAAAAATACTATCATTATACATAATAGTTATGACTTATTATATGAGTGATAACTACCACTGGTGGTCCCTTTAGCTTTGTAACTAAAGGGCTTTGGTTCAAACCAAACCCAAAGCAAAAATTGTACATTTTATGTTCATATAAATTTGTACCCCAAATAGTTGATGGTCCCACGTGTGGTGGTGGTTATGGTGCTGATGTCTTCCTTTTTTGTGGCGAAGTTCGAAACTCCTTCTCTCATAAGCGTACATGTATGTTATATGATGAGCTGTGTTGGGTTAGAGATTGTAAATATAATTATAAAATTCATTAATATGTTCTGAACTGTAATGATGCACACAATATTATAACATGTAATGATTATAAAAAAAAATTATATTAGTGACAATTCTTGACTTCATATTACTTTTTATTCACAAGCAATATATTGTTTTGATTCAAAAAAATATTTAATCATAAAAAATTACATTGTTGTAAAAAAAACTATTTTTTTTTATTTTGGCAGTGAGTCAACCACTTAAATCCCGATCACCAAGAAAAATTGAAGCATCCATGAACATAGATAGACTACTCAATAAAATTATTTTCAAAAGTAACATTTAGTCATGACTAAAAAATATCTTACTCAAAAATAGTAGATAATTTTTAATTCAATTCATCATAATACATCACCTTTTGTTATAACATAATTTTCTTTTAAATCTTGTTCCTAATCCTGAAATTTCATGGTTAAATAAATTATCTGAAATTTTTAGTTTAAAAATTGTAAGGAGTGTATCAATGTAAATAAAGCCATTTTTTATTTTAAAATTAAAATATGATTAATATTTTAAATTGAGGTACTTGTATAATTTTTGCATATACGATTGATTGAATTTTCCGAGTCACTGAGTTTGATAATGTGAGATTAGGTGACCTAATTAAGATGTCATTTCAACTAATCCATATTTTAGATAACTTATTATACATACATAGAAAAAATATGTTGTGCGTGCGTACGAAACGTCCGCACCTACCTGTGCAGTTCTTTTTCCTGAATTGTGATTGGTTGAAAGTATGAAGTAGTTAATTAAGAAGGTGTGGATGCATGTATTCTACATTATTTCTCATAACTCTTTCCAAGAAAAAGCACGTGTGGCATACCATTTTTCTATTAGTGGGCCATCTTTTGACAGCTAGAACTATTTATTTTATATTTTTTTTTCGCGCATCTAACTCATTCACAGTCATCAGATCAAGAAATCAATATTTTTTTTCTTTTTTCACATCGACGTTTTCCTTTTACTCAGTTCAATCTTACTATGTTCTATCTATCTGCTATAACCCATGATTGTTAGGAGGCTATACTAGAGGTGGGTCACCGTCTCCATCCACCGCTGCCTTTCTCCTACCGTATTTCGAGGTGGTCCGTCCATGGTGGTGAAGGGTTTGTGACTGTGATGGAGTAGACGATCTCAAGCTTGCCTACAGTTTTGCCAAAAAAAAAGTGCTTACTTGGAATATCTAAGTCAAACAAACAATATTCCACCATACAATTATTTGTCAGTAACTTCCCACGATGGAACCTTGCCACCATGCCCTACATCAACTACTCCTTTTGTGAGCTTCTGCGGTCCATTATTGTTCGTGTCCAAGATGTTGAAAGGCAACGCCGAAGCTTCCACCTTCTTAAACGAGCTTGCATAACTAGTCTGCAACAAAATGAACAATCCAAACTTGAAGAAGAAAGATGTTTTCAGCTTACCCTGCATGAGTGAAAATCATGAGTGAGATGAGACTTGGTCAAACAAAGTGAAATAATCTAAGGAAAGAATAGAAAGTAATGTGGAAGACCAACCTGAGAGAGTGTGGAAGACATGGTTGAGATTGAATGGAGAGAGCCAATAATTGAGTGAGTTGAAAAGTAGCTGTATTCTATAAATACACATATATATATATGTATATATATATATGCTGTGGCAGTGATACATTAGAATAATGTAAGATTTCTTGCACGTTTTTATTTTTCTTTTCTGTTTACCTAACTTATTGTAAATAATTGTTTAAGAAAAATATCTCAAATAAAAAGTGTGGAATTATATTCAACAATACATAAGAGATATAAGAATACGAGTTATTCTAATAATCACTAATTAGTTTTCAGATGAAATATTATGCATCTTATTATACATCTCATTCTACTTCTAAATCACTTTCCACATCCTAACATAATATCAAAAGCCAAAGAAAACTCTAATGAGTAAGTATCTCATCCAAATCCAAAAATAGTCCAAAAAGATAGCCAAAAGTGTTACTTGTGATTCGGGGATAGTGAGCCAAAAAAAGTTGTGATCGAGCCGTTCAAGATTGGTGAGCAAAAATAGTCACCATCTTAAGGAGGATGTTAGAGAAAAATATCTCACATGAAAAATATGTTGACACATTCAACAATACATAAAAACATAAATTATGTTACTTATTACTAATTAATTTTGAAATGTAACCTCATGCATCTTATATGCCGTGATACTGATAAGATTTTGCACGTTTTTTTTTTCTTTTCTGTTTACCTAACTTTTACATAATATATGGCTCTAGGATGTTTTGCCTTTTTCTTCATTAATAAAATTTATATTGAAAATGAAATTTGTTCTTGCATTCAAGTTCTTGAGGTCTACAATTTGGGCCCATACAACTAAACTTTAATTTTAGTCACAACATACTACGAAAAAAATCTGTGTTATCAGTTCAAAAATACTTTAGGTAACGCTTGAATCTAAGTTGATTTGGCATTTATTAATTGGTAGATGAATTGATTAAGCTGCTTTTTCATCATAATTGTTTTTCAAATCAACTTATTAAGCTAAGAATTTGGAGATGTCCTAGCTAGGTTAGTTTATATATAGAGTAATATAATAATACGTGCACTTATAATATACACTCAAATATTATATAAAGTAATGTGGTAATTTAATATAACTAATTATATTTATTAAAAATTAAAATTTATTATTTTAAAAGATAAAATAATATCACTAGATATAATTTTTTTTTTTTTTTTTTTTTTGAAAAACAGACGGGGCAGCAGCACCCCAAGCAAACCAACCCAGAAACTACAACCGGTTACAAACAAAGAGAGGCTCTCTCTGCCTCAAGGACAGAATGAGCAGCAAGGGGAAGGACCCCTCTCCAACAAGCTTCCACACCCATGTTTACGGTGTATTTGGCAACACAATGAGCAAGCAAATTTGCTTCTCTACACACAAAACCCACTCCTTTACACAGAGAATTCTGCATCAGCAGCTTGATCTCCATAATGATACCCTCACTGTCATTGCACCAAATCTCCTCCCTGTTCACAGCACAAACAGCGTTCAAACAGTCAGCTTCAATAATAAAAGCCGACCCCCCCAAATCGATGCCCAAGCTCAGCCCCTCTTAATGGCCATCAGTTCTGCGACCACAGGGGCTAAGGGACGCCTCACCAGCCTCGATCTAGCACGCACGAACAGTCCCTCCTGGTTCCTGGCCACCGCCGCACACCCCCAGCAGTCCTTAGTTGAAGACAAGCCAGCATCAACATTGATTTTGACAACATTCAGATCTGGCGGCTTCCACTTGATCTCCTTCCTCTTGGTCTTCCCCACCTCAGAACCTGCAATGGCTCTCACAAAAGAGTCCCATAAATGCAAGCTCCAGTCAATCATCTCCTTTGGTAAAGGATCTCTCTCCCCTCTAATTCCCTTGTTTCTAATATACCAAAGTTGCCATGTAATGACAGAGAACTGCTCAAAATTTTCTCTGTTAAGAACCTTAGCCATATGTTCAATAAAAAACAAAGGGTCCCTTTCCTTACAAAGCTTTATCTCTTTCCAAAAATTTGTGAATTTCCAATATTTTATGCTTTGCTTGCATCTCCACACGGCATGAATGACATCTTCACAGGCACCACTAGAACACCTAGAACAACAATTATCCTGACAAATCTTCCTGCAAAACAAAGAAAAGTTAGTAGGGAGCCACGAGTGGCTCAATTTCCATATAAAGTGTTTGATTTTATGTGCTACTCTCATCTCCCAAATCTTTTTCCAAAGTGCTTTTGTTCTCATAGTGTCTGAACTTTCAGGGTTTTCCAGCAAACTCACGGCTATATGGTACCCAGATCTCACAGAATACTCCCCATTTTTTGTGAAATGCCACATAAGTTTATCTTGTAACTGGTTCTCAGTGCAAGGCAGACCTAAAATCAAGTTTGCATCTTCATGATTAAACAAAGCCTTGACCATACCAACATCCCAAGACCCATCCTCCCTTTTAAGATCAATGACTTTCAAATTATTAGGAAGAAAGGGCTTATCATAAATTCGGAACGAATATGGGCGAGGGATCCAAGGATCATTAATAATATCCACCAAATTCCCATCACCAATCCTCCACCTAGCCCCCTTTTTGATAATCGAGCTTCCCCACACAAGACTACGCCACACACACAAGCTCTTCGCCCCACATTTAGCCTCCAACAAGGAAGAGTTAGGGAAATAGCAAGCCTTCAAAACTCTAGCACAAAGCGAGTCAGAGTTCCTTATAAAACGCCAACATTGCTTTGCCAACATAGCCTGATTAAAAAGGCCCAGGTTCCTAAAACCCAAACCCCCAACATTCTTTGGTTTACACAACTTATCCCACTTGCACCAATGAATTTTCCTCTTCTTCTCCGTTGAACCCCACCAAAATCTAGCAGCCATACCATGAAGTCTGTCAATTATTGACTTAGGGATTTTAAAACAGCTCATCACGTAAGTAGGGATAGCTTGTATAATGGCTTTGATCAGCACCTCCTTCCCAGCCGATGAAAACAACGATCTTTTCCACCCTTTTAGTCTTTTCCAGACCTTATCCTTGATACTGTCAAAGACCTCTCTTTTATTCCTTCCCACAAAAGATGGAAGACCCAGATACTTCCCATGAGCATCAACCATCTTCACCTGTAAAATGTCAATCAACATTCTCCTGTCTGCCAGCTTAACTGTTTTACCAAAACACACTTCCGATTTGAAAATTACTCTAGTAGTTAAACCACACGTTCTTGACTAAAACATCATTTTCACATTATTTGGGGTTTTTATAATAATGTGATAAACGATAAGATTATATGTGATCTATATATACTTTATACAGTACTATTATTTTCATTTTCTCTATGCCCTTTACAGATGTACCCCTCATTAGAATAATGTCAACACCACTGACCCCTCATAATTTTTTGATATTACTTTTCACGCAATCTAAAAAAAAATTAGTATAAAATTCTCATTAATAAATATATATAATTTTAAAAAATTAATTGTTTTACTATATAACTTATTATTTAAAACTAAAACATCTTTCTCAATAAAACATTTCTAGAAAAAAAAAGTAATAATAATAATTAAAAAAAATTAAATTATAATTACTTGTGGGTTAAAAAAAAAATTTAATTTCTCTTGGCACTTTTTGAGAAAAATTCTGCAATACAAAATTACTTATTAGAGTTGTCCCAATTTAAGGGCGTCGAATTGAATGAATTGTCTTAAGTCTCTCATTACTGAGCTAGTTTGATAATTTAAATTAGGTAAATTATAAAACAAAAATTCATCTGAAAAAAATAATAATAAAAAAAAGTAGAGAAACTCTCTGCTGGGTAGTAACATGTAAAATCTACAGTACAACTGCTCAAAAGCGTGTCTTTGGCTGATCACTTCTTTCTAGTAGCCAGCTAGTTTTCCATGGCCCGTCAAAAAAAATTAACTACTATTACCATAAAATACATAAAGATAAAAAAATATATACCAGTA
This sequence comes from Humulus lupulus, assembly GCF_963169125.1. Taxonomy (NCBI): domain Eukaryota; kingdom Viridiplantae; phylum Streptophyta; class Magnoliopsida; order Rosales; family Cannabaceae; genus Humulus; species Humulus lupulus. Next base: position 70,639 of record NW_026908654.1, read on the forward strand.
CGATCTGTCTAGCCAATGATTGAGCATGTACAACTCAATGAAAATATTGTTTGTTTGACTGAATTAGGTAGGGTTTGAACTTTGAAGAAGAAAATGGGCATGGAGTGAGAGGGAGAGAGAGAGAGATACAGTGCTATATAAACCCCTTTGGATGATCACTCTTTCTCATCAATCAACTCACTCAACAACCCTTTTCTTTCTTTCTTTTCATCTCAGCCATGGCTCTCCTCCTTACTCAGGTTTATCTATTCATTCCTCCTTATGTTTGGTTCAAAGTTTCGGTCTTCTTCAATAGCTTCATTATTAGTAATATTATTGATGCTTTTATGGAGGTGTAAGCATTAAGCAAGCTGTCGAAATTTGGATCAGAAAGACTCATATATATTCCTTTGAACTCTTCATAGTTCACTCGAAGTACATTGAAAATTATTACATGATGGCAGAAAAATAGTTTGCTAATAATCAAGATAAGAAGGGAATTCTTTATGCTTTAAACTTAATGGCTCATATAATATTGGAAAATATGCTTTAAATTGTAATAAGACTTTTTTGCATAAATTATTTATTCCCACGCTCATGTTAATTAACTAAAACTGTGATAGTTATATATATGCATGAATATCAATAATCGTAGACTTGTACGCGCCATTGGTTCTTCTTTATTAGATCATCTTTTATTCCGTCCCACGTATTCTGATTGGCAATACTCCTGAAAACGGCTTCAACCTCATCCACCATGCTCTGAGGCCCAACCAGATATATATAAGCTCCGCTATGAACAACGAGTTGAAATACATAAAAAGATTCACCTTGTCGTTGCAAAATGTCGTTGAAGTATTTGTAGTTGAAGTTTCGTGGGTAGTCCTGCTCGTACTGCTTGAATTCGTCATTGTAAACTCGCGAATCGAGATCGTCCTCCACCCCATAGAACAGCAACACTTGGCCAGCAAATTTGAATAAAGGAATATCCTCTTTGAAGAAATGACGAAGATGGGCTCTGAAGGGAGCAATGGCAGCCCCAGATTTGGCCACAAATATGTGAGTGGCAGTGGGACTGTAATCTCCCAAAAGTGTGGCCTCGAAGGAGGGTCCTACAAGTTGAAGATGATCTCTACGCCTTGCTTTCATGCATAAATACTTCAAGGTCTTGTCATTTTTGTCAAGAGGCACGATTATGGTAGCTGTTTTTCCATTAAAGTAGTCTCCATACCTTGAGGAAGCAGCAAAGACAGTCTTAGGCTCTAGTACATTCGGATCATCGGGATTCTGCATGCATGCAAACAACAATAATGAATATATATACATATGTCACATAGCTAACATTGTTTGAATTAGTATATGTATATGTATATGTATATATATATATATATATATATGAATATTGCCACTGAACGTATCATTATTAGTGCAAGTGCTGCACATTTCAATTTAATAAATATTATAAAATTCGCTAAGCAGTCACGGGTTTGACACTTCATATGGTGTTAATTACCTTAAAGTTCCCAATAACAAGATACTTACGTGACATATAACCATGAAAGCTTGTCCCTCCCAGTAAGACAGATCGCCATGATGATCAAATACGATTTCGTAAACCGTCTTATCAATAACATGACCTGAATTAATCTTCCTTACAGAAAGGAAGGTGGCAGGACAAGGATTCCCATGCGTGTATAAATTTGTGGGAGGCCTGATGGCATTTTCCAGCTCTAAAGGAGCAACCGGAACCCTTCGAACATCAGAAGTATTAGAAAGGATGGGTGCCATAGGCGAAGATAGATGGAAAGAAAGCAACGAACAAAAGAGATATGTATAAGCTAACTTATAATGAAGATAGATGGAAGTATTACTCTTGCATGCATGCGTGTAACACGTTTATACTTTTTTCATTCATTTGTTCACACCATATATAGAATGAAGATTCTTTCTCAAATTATTGTATATTATATTGTGTCTAACCAATATAATTGTGATACTTTGTGTTAAAACCTAACTTATAATAAAAGAGCAGTAGTAATTTTTTATAAATGAATTATTAAATATGAAATTTCACAATTACATTGATTAGATACAATAAGAGACATACTAATTTGATAGAGGATCTTGATTCATACATAGTAGCTTGAGCTGACTTTGCCTGCCTACTTACCTTTGTTAAACCATTGTAAACACTATGAAAAACACATGTTATCACAACTCAATGTTATGAATTGATCGATCATGAGATTAATACAATTTTGTTTTCTAAATGTGAAAGGAAGACTAATATAATTTAACTTTCTCTATTATAATAGCATCCATTCATATGGAAATTTTAGTTTATACCAAATGAGAAACGAATGAAAACAAATTCTGAGTCCTGACTTTGTGTCTTATTCAATGTTTGTTAATAATTAATGTAGTGCTACGCTACAAAAGTTTTAGGTTAGAATGAAATAAGTATAAAAAAATGAAATAAAAAAATTAAATAAATTGAAGAGTGTTGTTATTAGGCACCTCCTATCATGTCTCACAATTGGTTATATCGATACTCTATATTTATTATTAAACTAAGTTGTGTGGGTCTCGAAAATAAATTGTACTAATAAATTGTATGCCGACTTTATATGGGGTGTTGGGCATCATTAATGCTCCTTAGAATTTCTCTAAATTAAATGCGTCGAAATTAAAAATTACAATTCAAGAGTTTTCTACCAAAATTTATTTCTTAGCCACGAGAAGCAAATTGCGTCACCTTATATTAATGAGAACGTGGTTAATAAGAAAGCAAAAAACTTATTTCGGTTTAGGTTTTATTAATTTGTACTTCAGAATTTCTTTAACTTAATTAGTTTATTATTTTAGTTTTGAAAATTGTTAAAGAAGTGAATATATTTACTGAAGCTAAATTGATATTTAAAAAAAAAATTATTTCTAATATTTTGCGAATTGAATTTACATGTTTCTTTATTTATTTTTTTGACAAAAAATGATTCTTTATTTTGATTTCTAAGGTTTAAATTAATTTTCTTAGACTTTAATAAAAATTAACTATTTTAGAAATTAATATAATAGAAATAACTATTGAATATGTACCCCTTGAGTGATTTAATTAAGTCTTGGGACTAGTGTAGATTTTTGCATGATTTTGAAGTTATAATAAACAGTGTACTATGTTTTCGCTTCAAGGATTTTGATTGAATTTTGAATTTTGTTTTCCAATGTGAACAGAAGAGTTCATGAAAATTTTCTTCTATACCAGTCGCAGCTGTACAATGACCAAGACTAGAATAGTAACTACATTATATTTTTGAGGGTTTTGGTCTTCGAAATATAAGGACAACTCATTGCTGACTTGACGCATATATCTCATCCAACCATATTAATTAATGCCAAATGGGAAATGAATACAGGTTGGAAATATATATTGCCAAATGGGAAGAGATTATATGAATTTATTTCTTCACGTACTAAAAAAAAAATTGAGTGTTGTTATTTGGCATCTTAAGGTACCCAGCACTATATAAGGTGACAGATATCACACAATACTTATTATATTCAAATATGTGAGACAGATATTGTCACGACCCAAGCCCTAGGTAGTGACAGATTTATAATATCCATAATTTGGGTGGTCAAATGTCAAACTTTGACCCTTATTGGAAAATAACCATTATAAGTGATCTTTTAGTTTATATTAAATAGTACAAAATTATAATTCGAAAATAAAAGAATAATTCCCATAATTATATATAAAAATATTAGTGAGAAAAGCATGTTCATCGATCATTACACATAGAATGGTAATATTCCTACAGTTATGTAGTTACCAAACAGTTAAATTTAATAAGTTATAAAACACTAAAATACTAATTAGCATCCATCATTCCTCATTCCTAACTATTACATAGCTAATTGCGATTTACGGACCATAAGGTTCCAAATCAAATACATAAATAGTGTTCAAATGATAGGACTATGACACTAAATAGAATTAGGCTCCATCACTAATTCACATTCCACATTCGCATCACAGGATTCTTGGAATGGGAGAAATATAGGGGATGAGCTTATAAAGCCCACTAGGAAAACAACTAATACCATATGACCCAAAAAGTTTAATAAAACCCCTGCATGGTTAGCTTTGAAAACAAAACATACATCATCATGTATAAACGAAAAATAGAGAGAACTCAAATAATCATAAGAGCATAGCTACAAGTGCACATCACACCGTCCACAAGATCCCTAGTTTCCGTTACCCATCATAGAAAAACTGACATCCTAAAACGGGTAGTCGGACCTGATAACCACCACAAGGGGAGGCTCAGAACACTTCATGTATATAGATACTAGGTCTTTACACCTACAGATGAGTGGACACCTGATCTACCTATGATGAAATAGAGACTAGGTCGTGAAACAACAACATGCACACATTATGATCATTAAGGTTCTCATCAGAATAACCACATGCAGGTAACTAGAATAACAAAAGAACATATTCCATTTATTTTAGAAAATTGGGCAGCATAACGACTGCATGTGAATAAAACCCAAAAATCATAACCTCCATAGATAAGTATACAAAAATATATTTGGCACTCAATGCCCTCAGAATAGATAAGAAACCATGCAGATTAAATTTTCAAATTTTCAAACATTTTATAAATCAAACATTTGGAATATGTCTAATGTTATTATATACATATAAAACAAGTTCAAGAACCAAGTTGAGTCCCTATCTCTTTAACATTGTCATCCTCTGTCCAAAGAGACGCTCTTGAGCTTACCGATGATTCTAGTATAATTAATCCAATTAAAATATCACATTTTTTCTACGTGCATCAAATGAGAAAATGATTATCATCATTGCATTCCTTATTCAAAATCGTGTCCAACGACATATAATATGACTATATTTAAAATTTTAAGTTTCGGAACCTCACTCAAGCGGTGCAAAGTGGTAGTTGGTGGTGGCACTGAGCGGTGTACTAGAAACGTCAACGAATATATATATGACATATATCAAAACGACCCTCTCAATGAGTATATCACGAAAGTACAGCTCCTTCGCCCAAATGACCTCCAGTGTCGCCGAAAAATGCTTCCAAATGGGCGGAGTTATTCAAAATCTTGCCGGAGAAAAACGGCAAGTTGACATGGATGACTTAGTGGGCGACATCTCTCTAGCGACGCTGATTCCAACGGTGCCAACCACTCAAAATCTTATGCTTGGGTAAGAATAGTTTATTTCTTATTTAAATTATTTATGTAAAAAGTAATGAATATGTCTCTCGTTGAATTAAAAAAGGATTGTTATTTTAATTATGAAGTTTTTTTAATTAAAAAAGACTACTCATCCTTTGGCAATGAGTTAGTGCCAAATAGGAAATGAACGTCTATAGGTTGGAAATAACTTAATTATAAACCAGTTGAACCGATATTTACAAGACTTTTGTATATCATATATGGTACTTTATATGAAAGTATATACATATACAATCACAAAATATAAAATTAAAAGTGAAAGATCTAGATTAATTGATAATATCCGCTAATTCGATCTGAATGACAAATTTATATGAAAGCTCAAAAGGTACGTAACTTTAACAAACACACGTAAATAGGTACGTAACGTACACTAAAGCTTAATTGTAACACAACGTATCCAAATATCTTTATTTCCCATAATCTCATGATAGTGTAATGATTCAGAGAAAAGGTACACATATATAATTAAGACAGTTTATTTATTTATTTCCGTGATCATAATAATTAATTAAGTGTGAATTAATCATAGATTTCTACGCGCCACTGGTTCTTGCTTACCAGTTCATCTTTTATTTCTGTCCAATTATTCTGACCATTTGTAGAACCGGCAAATCCCCTGAAGACGACTTCAACCTGATCCACCATCTCCTGAGATCCAACCAGGTATATGTAAGCTTCGTTATCAACCAACATATCAAATACCATTTTACCAAGATCTCGATCCAAAATGTCGATGAAAAAGTTATAGTGGAAGTTTTGTGGGTTGTCCTCCTCGTATTGCATGAATTCATCATCGTATAATCGACAGTGGAGATTGTTCCTTGCCCCATAGAACAACCATGCATCGCCAGAAAATTTAAACGTAGGAATATCTTCTTTGAAAAAACGATGGAGGTGGGCTCTGAAGGGAGCAATAGCAGCCCCAGATTTAGCCACAAATATGTGAGTGGCAGCAGCTGGACTAGAATCTCCCAAGAGGGTTTCCGTCAAGGTGGGGCCTACGAGTTGGAGATGATATCCAGACTTTGCGTCGCATAAATATTTGATGGTCTCATCGTCATCCTCATTAGACACACATATGGTAGCTGATCTGCCATTAAAATATTCTCCATACCTAGACGAAGCAGCAAAGATAATCCTACGCCTGCTAACACGCTCTGGTTCGAACGGATTATTAGGGTTCTGCATGTATGCAAATAATAATATTAATTGAATATATATATATGTACATATATATATATATAATAAAATACATACCGGCGGGACCATAACACCGAAGGCTTGTCCCTCCAAGTACATCATAAAGCCACGATGATCAAATACGATTTCGTAAATCTGATGAGAAATTTGCCTAACTGAAAGAATGGTTGCGGTATGAGGTGCCTCAGGCGTGTATAAATTTGTGGGAGGCATAATCATGGCATTTGCGTCTTCCAGCTTTAAAGGACGAACCGGAACCCTTCGAACATCAGTCGTAGCATCATGAAGAATGAGAGCCATGGCGAAGATAGATATATGGAAAGAAAGCAACGACAAAAGATGTATACGTAGCTATATATAGTGAGGAGTTGAGAGAAGAGAAAGATGTGATCCTCCAAAAGACAAAGGGGTTTATATGCATGCATGCATGTTACACGTTGATACTTTTTTCCTAAATTTGTTCACACCATCATAGGTCACTTCGGCTGACGATTTCCGGTAAATTAGTGTGTCTCATGTTGTATGTTGTGTCTAAACAATGTAATTGTAACACTTCATATTAAAATCTAACTTGTTGTGAAAGAACATTAGCAATTTTTTTATAAATGAAATATTAAATATGAAGTGTCACAATTACATTGGTTAAACATAATATGAGACACACTAATTTGACAGGAAATCTTACCTTAAAACGATAAAATCGAAATGTGGACGTCTTAATTAGTTCATCCAATTATCTTATCAGAATGATCAGTATAACGATTTGATCCATCGACCAATTTTGTTTTGTAAATGTTAAAGGAAGATTAATTAATACATTATGCTACTTTAATGTAACTTTTTTTTCTATTTGAATGTGAACCCATTCCTGAGATTGCAAACAAGTCAATATAAATGTACTATTTTTGCATTTATACAAAAATTGATTGTGTAAATCGACATGAGGACATCACATAACTACAAGATTAGTGATGATAATTAATGCCAAATGAGAAATGGTTACATATGTACGTTGAAAATATATATTGCCAAATGGGAATTTATCTTGTCAAGATTATTAATGGGTAATATTGCCCAGTTCAACTACTTTAGTCTCACATATAATTAATATAAGTTATATATATATTAAAGCAATCTGGAAATTATATAAGTATTATTGATCGTTTTATAATATAATAAGAAAGCACTATTGGCGCGCTTATTTGAGAATCTCTACTTTATGTGCTAGAATATTTAATTCACTTCTCACTGTATTTTTTTGTTGACAAGATCCACACTATTTTTGCAATCTTCTTTGATCATATTAAATTAAAATATGTGGAACCATATTAATTAAATTGTATAAATAATATTATGACACCTCTATATTGTGTTGGCACTACAAAAATAATAGATTCTGGAGAAGAAGGCTCCACCGACGACATTTAAATTATCATTGTTGGAGCCTTTTTCATGAAGTATCTTATGATTTTTCCTATTCATAACTAATGCTTTTTCATTAACATTTTTACGGTTTGTAGACAATTTTTTCAAATAGAGGGGCCAATCAACACTATTATAACCCCATTAAAATTACAAGAAAAATTAGATTTTATGACACTTGAAAAACATTATCTAAAAGAATTGAAAACAATTTAGGTAATGCTAATATAGTCCATGTTATTAAATGTCACGACCCGAGCCCTAGGCCGTGGCAGATTTGTAATATCCATAACTTAGGTGGTCAAAGGTCAAACTTTGACCTTCGGTGGAAAATAGTCTTTATAAATGATCCTTTAATTTATTTTAAATATTACTATAATTATAAGTCGAAACAATGGAATAACTCCTATAATTATATATGAAAATATTACGGATAAAAGTAGGATCATTTATCTTAATACATAGAATAATAATATCCCCACAGTTATGTAGTCACCAAATAGTTAAATTTAATAAGTCATAAAATACCCAAAATAATACTTAGCATCCACCATTCCTCATTTCTAACTAGGACATAGCTAATTTAGATGTACAGACCGATAGGTTCCAAATTAATCACATACAATGTTTAAAAGATAGGACTATGGCACTAAACACATTGGCTTCAGCAATAATTCACACTTTTCCACGTTCGCGTCACTAGGCTCCTGGAATGGGAGAGATAGGAGTGAGCTTATAAAGCCCAGTAGGAAAGCAACTAACAACATAGGACTCAAAAGTTCAATAAAAACCCCTGCATGGTTGGCTTTTTAAAACAAAACATACATCATCATGTATAAACCAAAATAGAGAGAAACCACAAATAATCATAAGAGCATAGCTACCAGTACACATCACACCGTCCACTAGACCCCTAGATTCCGTTACCCACCATAGAAAATCTGACATCCTAAACCGGGTAGCCGGACCTGATAACCACCACAATGGGGAGGCTCAGAACACTTCCTGTATACAGATGCTAGGTCTTTACACCTACAGGTGAATGGACACCTGATCTACCTATGATGACATGGAGACTAGGTCGTGAAACAACAACGTGCACCAATCAAGATCACTATGGCTCTCATCGGTAAAACCAAATGCAGGTAAACATGAAAAGAAAGAAACATATTCCCTTTATATTTTAGAAAATTGGGCAGCATAACAGCTACCTTTGAATAAACCCAAAAATCATAACCTGCATAAATAAGTGAACAAAAATATTTATTTGGCACTTAGTGCCCTCAGAACAGATCAGAAAACATGCAGGTTAAGTTTTCAATTTTTCAAACATTTTATAAATATCGAAATTGGAATATGTTGAATGCAATTTGATACGAGTAAAATAAGTCCAAGAGTCTAGTTGAGTCCCTACCTCTTTAAATACTTCCTTAGAATTTAATCCGAGCCCAAAGCAACGCTCCTAAGCTTATCGATGATCTTAGAATGATTTAATCCGATTTTAATATCACGTTTTTCCTACGTGCACCAAATGAGCAAACGATTATCATCATAGCATTCTTTATTCAAAATCGTGTCCAATGACATATAATATGAACATATTTAAAATTTCAAGTTCCGAAACCTTACCCAAGCGGTGCACTATAGCGGTTGGTGGCGGTACCGGAAACGTCGACGAATATATGGATGGCATATATCAAAACGATCCTCTCGATGAGTACATCACGAAAGTACAGCTGCTTCGCCCAAATGACCTTCGGTGTCGCTGGAAAACGCTTCCAAAGGGCGGAGATACCCAAAATCTTGCCGGAGAAAAACAGCGAGTTGGCCGGAATGAATTAGTGGGTTTTGTTCCTCTCTCCACGCTGGTTCCAAGGGTATCAACCACTCATCAAGAGGTGGTCGGAGTTGGCCGAAAAACACAGTCAAAGTTGACGGACCAAAACTTTGACTGGTGATTCCGAACGATTGACGGCGAGTTGGGCGATGCCGCTTGGCAGTTGAGGTCGCCGGAGCAAGGCGAAACTGATGAGCTACCGCGCGTCAAAAATGGTGGCCGGTGGTGGTTGGGTCTAGTGTCTTGCCATCGGTTACCGAGAGAAGAAGAAGAAGAAGAAGAAGGAGAAGGAGAGAGTGCTCGGGAAGAAAAAGGAAAAAGAAAGAAAAAGAAAAGAAAAGAAAAATATGCTCATTGTTAAAACAAGTGGGTCCCACCACTTAAATAATATATATATATATTCTTTCTTTTTTTTTCTTTTCTAAGTCTTCACATTAAAAGTCTTACATACTTTGTCATAATAAAATTTCCATAACAACTTTTCAGTGTTATTATATACATATAATAACTATTTATCAGTATGATAGATATGATGTAGATATAATAACATTAAAGGGTATAAAATTACATTATTACCGGCGGGGCCTTCATCCGCCGGTACTAACACTTATATCGGCGGACTACACTGACCCCACCGGTAATAATGTATTACCGGCGGAAGGATTTTAATAGCGGCGGATCCCTGTCACTAATAATGCTATATATTCGATTGAATCGTCCATCCCTGCCATTTCTCCTCTTCTCTCTAAACTTTTTTTTCCTCTCAGTTCGAGCACCACCACTGTCCGCCCCTCAGTCTGAGCACCACCACCCTCCGCCCCTCTGTCCGAGCACCACCACCACGCCACGCCGGAGTTTCAGACCCTACGCTACACTTTCACCACGGTGGTCTGGTTCGTGCTCAGTTTTCTCTTATCGTCTAAGTTTTTTTTTACATTTTCTGTTCTCAAATTATCAAACTAACCAATGATATTGGTTTCCTATTGAACTTTTCAGGTATATCTCAATATTTTGGAGTGTCTCGTTCCTTTGTTCGAAGTGGCTATTGGACTTTACTGATATTGTTTTGGTTAGTTTTTTTACTACAATTTTTACTTAATAAGTTACATTATTATGCTATGCTTTAAAATTAGTGTGTTGGATGTTGGATTTTTGTATGATTTGGGTTTTTTGTTTATATTATATTGTGTGCTATGGGATTTTTGTGGTTGCTAATATTATGTCATGAAGTATGTTTAACTTGTTTGCATACTCAATATTGAATTAAAACAAAACAATTATTATAGAAATACAAAATAAAAATGAAATATATAGAACTACACACCTCGATTAGAGCCTCTTGATAACTAAATCTTCTTTGGAGAGGAAGATTTATCAAAAAGTAATGTTTGGGGGCAGAGAAATCCATGGAATACTGATTTTGGGCAGAGAGAAAAAGAGTTTTGGGTATTTTGTGTTTCAGACGAAATGAGTTCTGCTAGGGAAGATGACTGATATATAGGACGTCTATCGAGAACATTTGTTCTTGTTAGAAGATCAAAAGTGCTCGGTATATCAACTTAAATGAAAAAAAAATCTGTGAACCTTTAACGCGTTTCTAAAAATGCTTCTACCGAGACATTGAAAATTGTCTACGATATCGTGTTCTCCTTATGTATAACCCCTAATTTTTGTAGTGGGTAATCAGTCTTCTTTGAAAATCGAGTTAAAATAGGACATTAAAACCATTAATTCAAGTAGTTGACAGGGTAACAAGATGCAAGTGTAAAAAAAAAAAAAAGAGTTTAAGTTATTAACCCTTTTATTATATAAGTCGCAAACATTAATGAAATAACAAACAAGAATACATAATTAAAGAAGGCATAGGTTTTTTACCACAACTAAGAAGAACCAACGATCGAACGATGAATAAATACATTACATTACATGAAATATCATATATATAGATAGAGATATTGTTCTAATGGTGTGCCCTGGGATTGATGGTGGAAGAGAAATCTTGCAGCAGTGTCAAATAAGCCGTTACTAAAACAAAGAGTAATGATATTAAAGCCCAGGGGCTACTGAAATATTTACGACGGAATTCAGCTATCAATTTTGGCAGCCTTTTTTCGAAGTGCTTGTCTATTTCAGTTTTGATTTGTATAAAGACGTCTTCCTCACTTTTTAGCAACAAGCAATTAGAGCCCAAGTTATTGAACAAAGAAGCTACTTCATTATCACTACTCAGACGGTGGCGCAGTATGCCAGCTTTCCTTAACTCTTTCACATCTGCTTCATTATCGATTAGCAAATCCATGAAGTGGACATATGAAGTGACCAAATAACAAGCCTTCTTACCACTATCCCTCAGGCGCACCTCATAAGCAACTAGATTCAACAGCTTACGTGCAGTTGAGTTATCCACATTTATTGGAGGAATGATGAGACAACCACCATTTCCAAACCAACGGCGACTGAACGATATGGACCTCATGTTTTCGGAATCGGAGGATTTTATCTGTATCCCTGCTGATTTAAGTTCTTGGACATTTCGAAAAGACATTTTGTTGTCTTGATGCATGCCTTTTAACATATTGCGCATGTGTTCGGGGAGTTCGGGATATTTAATATCCAAAGAACTTAAATAATCCTTATTAGGACCATCAACGTTACCAACATCATCGACCGTGTCATGATCATCAAGCAGTACGGATCGAAGAGCATGAAGAAGATGTATTGGCAATTTTGAAGAACGTTTTAAGGCTTCGACTGCGGATAAGATCCCCTGTACGTTTAAATCGTGGCTCCAGCAGTCTATTGGGGCCATAAGATTGCTCTTTAAAACAAAGATGTAGATGGCATCTAAATACTCATCCTTCTTATCCTTCATCTGCTCCATCAACAAATCAAGTAGTTTAAAGGGAATTTGGTTCTCCAACAAAAACAAATCCTCGTGAATCAAAGCTGCATCAGCATTACTAATCTGCAACTCTGTTAACTCGCCCGTATTGAGAACGTAGCTATGTATGAACTTCAGTACAGCACACCCATCCAAGAACAATAGCCAAACCAGAGAATCATAGTCGTACTCTAAAAGTATCTCCTCCTCAAAAAAACCCTTGATGAGGTTATCTTCGTCGATCTTATCCTTGAATAGTTTAAGAAAACCATCCCATTTATTGCCGCTCTCTTTGATGAATTTAGCTGCCAGATTTATCTTGCGCTGTTTGGATCTATGGAATTGAAATTCAGGAGCAGCACGATGAATTGGACCAATTGACAATGCTCTTGGCTTATAAGAGTCGTCGTTGAACGACTTTTCACTCTGCCGCATAACATCTGCAACACTTTGTATCTTCGTAATATCTGATTCGTTTCTTTCTCTATTGGCCGTGGCAGACGTATCTCCTTGGTTCATCTGTTCGATTAGCATCTTCTGGTCTTCGGATACCCAAATATGGTCATTACGACGAAGAAATTCTTTCACATGATGATCACGTGGCAGCTTAATCTCCTCTATTCTATCAGCAATGTCAATATGTCGTTCTTCGGTAGTCATCTTATTTAAATTTCTTTGCAAGAAATCAAAAACATTAATTAATTTGTAATAAAAATGTTGACACAAAAAATCCCTATTATATTTTAGGCACATGGCCCTAATATTAGGAACTAAATAATACAAAAATTTTGTTGTATTTTATTCATAATAAACTCTACTATTGTATCGACAAATCCAAATCAATATATGTATAATTCGATTTAGGAAATTAAAATAATTACCTTATTTTAGATCCAATATATGGAAGAACAATTCCAAGATTATTTAACTACAAAAACACGTTAATGATAGAATCAGAAGCTGTAATCATGTCTAACTACATAGAAGAATATCATGTAATAAAACCAAGGATCAACAGCAAAATGAAAGAAAGAAAACACATATAATCTTAGCATCAATATCTAACTGTAAAATTTAAATCATAATTTTCAGTGATGATTTCCCTGTAAAATTATTTTTATCATACATTTAGATGTTGTAAATGTGTATTTATAATAAGAATTTTAAAAAGTAGAAACAAGAATTAAGAGTAAAAAATATAAGACAATATGTTTAATTATAGGTATATTTTTTTGTCCTAAAAACAGTTTTTATTTTAATGTATTTTACAAATTAATATTTTTTTACGTCGGCTTTCATTTCACAAATTAAGCTATAATAATATAATTCCAGTTACATTTTTTTCTTTCTAGTTATAAATTTTGTTGTGATCAAAAGTATGATGTTTTTACCTTTTTCCTCCATTAATTCAACTTATTATTATAATTAGTTATATTGGAACTACTTTTTATTTTCTCTTCTCTCTTCTAATATTTTTTTCTAAATATATTATTCATAAAATTGTAGAGCTCTAAAGTTTCTTTTACAAATCCATAAACTTTCGTAAAGTGTAAAATTCTCCATTATTAAAAAAATATGAGAAGAATACTTTGTCCACCTTTATACATTATATTATTCACTAAAATTCCTATCTAATTTAATTTCAATATTCTAAAACAATAAAATTAAAAGAAAAAAAATATTCATTATTTATTTTGTACAATTTTAATTTTAAAAATTTTATATCATAATATATTTTATGAGTTATATTATTGTATTAAGAAATTGAATTTACTGCTTAAAATTATATATATAATTGAAGATACATTTTCAAATAATTAATTAGTGAGAAAGAAAAAGGAAAATATGTCAATATTATTTGAAAATGTGTTAATATTATTACGTTACATTATATTGTATTTATTGTGTAAAATTATAAAATGAAGATATTTATGTCAATTTACAAAAACATATTTATATTTACAAACCATTAATTAAATAGAAAGTAAAAAAGAAGTTCTCATTATTTTATTCTGCTTTTATACATACATATTAGTGAGCTGCTTGAAATAATATATATTATTCTAAAGCAGAAGGTTATATATATATATTACAATTGTTCTATAGTGACTTCACTTTAAGCCTTACCGGTAGGACTTTTAGTATTTATCAACCCGTGAATAGTTTTCAGCGTGATTTTTTTTTATGACTGTGTATATTGTAGTTATTTAGTGAATTCTACAAATTTTCAGAAAATTCCGAATAGTTTACAGTACTGAAAATTAGGTTCAAACATGTTGTTTTCCACGCGCATAAAAAAAATTAGTCACGCGTGCAACAACATGTTTGAACCTAGTTTTCGATATTGTAAACTATTTGAAATTTTCCAGGATGCTCTAAATAGCTACAATATACACGGTCATAAAAAAAATTACGCTGAAAACTGTTCACAGGTCGAGAAATACTAAAAATCCTACCAATAAAGCTTAAAATAAAGATCCTATAAAAAAAATTCCTATATATATTGATGTACGTACCTGGCAAAGAGTTTGAATAATCTAAAGTTGACAACCTCTGATCAGAAGTTACTCGACTCGACTCGAAGTAAGCCCAAAGACGGGAGAGATCGATTTCTGATGTTGGATTAATGAGACGATAGGATGACTGACTATAAATAGACTAACATAAGGTTGAAATAGTAATTATACATATTTCTTTAACATCCAATCACAGTATCACACAACTAATATAAATCATTATTAGAATCAAATTTATTAGTAAAATAAAATTAAAATTTTCACTTACATTTTTATATTAGAATTTTAGGGAATGTCCGTGAAATTATATTTGGGGATGTTTTATACTCCTCCAAAATCTTAAAAAAATTAGAATTATTTACATTGCTTAAAACATAGTTCAAATAATTTATTTGCATGAGTACTTATTTTTTAAAATCAGTATAAAAATACTTGTTTTAAACTCTATTTTTAACACTATAAACTATTTTAAATTTCTTAAAAATTTGCAACAGTGCACATATTATTACACTTTGTATAAACAGTACATAACAACCAACCAAGAATAATATATTAATTATATAAAATTATTACTTTTATTAATTTCACAAAAACGGTTTATTATATTATACATGCTTTAGGACACCATGATTAGATATTTGGAGGAGTTATTAATTCTTATATTTAATGGGGTTTTGTCTCCTAGTGAATATGTGTTTTGCATGGGATAGGTAGGTGTCAATATGAATGGATAATCAGAAAGATGTCATTTTAATTTTTAAATAACTTCTCATAATAGTATCATAAATGTTGATGTTACTATAGTCTTCGTCTTTCCTGATTTTTTTTCTTGTAGCAGCTGGCCTGCTAGTAAAATCAAATTATGTGTATATTTATATGTAGGTGTAGCTGTTTATATATAGATAAGAGATTTGTGATCCAAAATATAGCAGTACTTTATATGGCGAGTAACGTAAGTCGGCAACGGAGCAACCCAACGTCATTAATGTGTTTCATGCAAGATTTAAATAATTTATTATTAAAAAAAATTATAATCATTTGTAAAATAATGATAGAATTATATATATAAAGCATTTTAAATTTAAGTAGTAAAATAAAACTCATTATTTTAGAGAGAAGAAATCATTTGATTGAATTAAACGAGTAGCTAATCAACAAACCATAATGTATGATTTAAACAATTCTTTTGACATAAACATTTAGATCAATCTGCATACATGATTATATAGTGATATAGATATATTATCTAGTGACTTAATTTGGATTCTTTACAGTAAACAATCACTAGTAAGAAATTCCAAACTTTGGTAAGAATGTTATCATATAACAGTTCTGATATTGTTGTATCATGCCGTACTAGTACTAGCAGGAGACAACAGTTCTAATCAAACTTTCATCACATGTACAACTCAGTATAACATCTTGTAATCAGGATGGTCTAATGAGTAACAACCATAGGTATTATGATGATTGGTTCATTTTATTCATATCTGATTTTTTATAAACTTAGCTATAATCAGTTACGATAACAATTAGTTTAGATTTTTTTGTTTAGATTTAATTTTGTTTTCACTTCTGGCTAAGTAATCAGGTATCATGGCGACTGATTTTTTTTAAGATATGTTTTTTTTTTCTTCTAACCTAGTTGTAACTAATTACAATTATGATCAATTTAGATTTTTTTGTTTGGGTCTTATTTTTTTTTGAGGTCTGGCTAAGTAACCAGAAACCATCGCAATTGAAATTGTTTTTTTTTTTTTGCAGACATAGCTGTAACCAGTTACCTTTACGATCAATTTAATTTATTTTTTCTTCTAAATATCACTAAGTAACCAGTTACAATTCAGTTGGTATTTTGATGGCGGTACATTACTAAAAAATCAAAATTATTTTTATAGTTGTAACCAGTTACCACACATCACTAAAAAAATCAACATTGGCACACGATTACTATCACAAAAAAAAAAATCAAAATTATTTTGATAGTGGTAACCAATTACAATGGAAGAAAAGAAGAAGAAATGAGAATAAAAAATATGGTGACGAATGTCTTAGGTTTTTTTTCTTCAAAGAATTATGTAAGACAAATCATTTTATAAAATATGAATGATAAAAAATAATACAAATAGATTAAAATTATAAAAATAATCTCAAAACATATCAAAACTAGCTACTATAAATGTATAAATGATAAAATATGTATACAAATAAAATATCACAAATATATGAGAAAAAACTCCTATAAAAATGTAATAAAAAAATATGGCATAATTTAAAAAAATAAATCATATTTGATGTAAAAAGTAAATTGACAATTAAATTAAACTTAGATGATGGATAATGTACGATATTCTTTAACATAAATAATTTATACTTGTGTATATCTTATCTGTACCAACAATAAAAATACCATAAGTTGTTGAAACATTTTCAAAGAAATATTACATTATCTTGATCTTAGCAACTTAATTCATTTTCGCATTCAAAAAAATGTTAAATTAAATAGCTCAAAAATAATTCATAATAAATACATCAAAATATATATATATATATATCTTTATATATAATAAGTGTGTAGATAACGGAAATTATTGGTTTTAACGGTTTTTTATTTTTTAAAGGTTAACTTTAACGGAATATTCTTCTATTTAACAGAATATTCTTATATTTAACGGTAGTTTGTAAATACTTAAACTTAATAAAAAAAAAAAATTAAAAAATTAAAGTAAGATATTTTTTAGATATTTTACAACGATAATTATTTAAAAATAATAAAATCATATATTTTATAATTTAAATAAAATTTAATTAAACTTAAACTCACTTATTATAATAATATTATATTAAACATATAATATAATCTACCGTGAATTAGCATAAATTATTTTTTTTTAAAAATTAGCAAGAAACTTAAATTTAAAATCCACGTATACTATTTAATATTACATTAAATATATAATGTAATATATTGTTGTCACTTCCAAATTAAAAAACTAGAACAAACATAAACTTAAACAAAAATAAATAAATTATTTAATTAAAATATGATATTTATTTGAAATTTATATGACATTAATATAAATTTAATAAAAATAATTAATACATTCTATAAATAAAACTAAACAAACGTTGTTTGTGCCTAGTATATATAAATGTACAAAGTTTATGAAAGCAAAAAATAGAATTATTAACAAATGTTTCTTTCTTTTTCCTTTTTCACCACAGAACAGAGGGAGAGAAAGAGAAGTTAAAATAGTGATTTAATTCCCTGAAAAAGCTTCCATGGTAAAGATAATTCTAAAGTCATTGTTTTGCAACTGATCTTTGTCAAATCACTTACGTGAAGCAAAAACCGATTTGGTGATGAAATCGAGTCTTGTTCAGCTTCATCTAATGGCTCCTTTAAAGTACTTCCTCGACAATGGCTGACATAATTTTGGACATTGGTAGGAACTGGATACAAGTCTCTCACAAACTTTGACACATCTTGCTTATATATTATTATATGTGCCCCACACATTTTCACACTCACGTAGGACTATTCAAGTATACCGAAGCTTCCACACGACTTGATTTATTCAACACTGCTGTATTCTCTGTCATTGAAATCACCAAGGGAGATTTCCAAGCAATCCTCATCAGTAATGTTAAAATGGCAAAGAAACGGTATTGTTGAATAGTCAGTAGTATTTTCTTGCTTTTGTACTTGATAAACAATATATAAAGAAAGTCCCATCCATGAACTGTTATGATCCCAATCTGGAGGTAGTTGAATAGTAACTGAGGAACCAAAACTTGAGTAGCTACACCAATCGGGAATTGTGGTTGTTGTGATCGGATCAACAATACTAATCAAGATATACTTCAACTCAATGAGCTATGTTCAATCACAGTAACAACATGAGACAATGGACACTCTGAGATGAATATGAATGATAGAACTTTATTGATAATATTCTGACTTTCAAGTACAAGAGAGTATATACAAGGCTTAGAGAAAAATGGACTGAATAAGGCAACACGAAACAGAATGAATGAATAGCCTATATATACACTTCGGACTATTAACAGTAAAAAACAAACTTCTAACTGAATTAACTATCAATTAACAGTACATGTGATGTGGCATGATTTAGATCACTTCTCAACAAAATCCTCCTTGATCTTGATTATGCCACTGATGAGAATCAACACAGAAGTTGATTTGCAAATTAGATTTGGAGGAGTTTTAACCACAACCCTTTAGGAGCAGGAGTTCTAGACAGTGCTTAAATTTTACTTGAGTCACTGTCTTGGTAAACATGTCTGCAGGGTTGTGGTTTGTGTGAATTTTCTTGACTTGAACCTCTTGTCTTGAGATCACATCCCTAATGAAATGCATCTTGATGTCAATATGTTTTGACCTTTCATGAAACATGGGATTTTTCATTAGGTGCAGGGCACTTTGATTGTCACAAAAAATAGTGATATCCTCTGACTTGAACCCCATCTCATTTGCCAAACCTTTCAGCCAAACAACTTCCTTGATTGCCTCAGTAGCTGCCATGTACTCAGCTTCTGTTGAGGATAGTGCCACTACCTTTTGTAGATTTGACTTCCAGCTTACACATCCTCCTTTCATTGTAAACACATACCCTGTTAAGGATCTTCTAGTGTCTATACAACCTGCATAGTCTGAGTCCACATAGCCAGCTACCTCTGTTTGTGTCCTGTACTTGGAGCTGTAAGTTAGGCCTAGATCAAGTGTCCCTGCAATGTATCTCATTATCCACTTAAGTGAGCACCAGTGCTCTTCTCCAGGATCTGCAATGAACCTGCTCACAATGCTCATTGCGTATGCTATGTCTGGCCTTGTGCAGACCATAGCATACATTAAGCTCCCAACCCCACTGGCATAGGGTATTGAATCCATTATGGCTCTTTCTTGTTATGTCTTTGGAGACTGGTCTTTGGACAGCTTGAAATGAGCAGCTAAGGGAGTTAATACTGGTTTGGATTTGTCCATATTAAACTTCTGAAGTACCTTTCTCAGATAGCTTTCTTGGGTTAGCATCAATGTTTCTGGTCTGCTTCTTTTGATCTCAATGCCTAGTATTTTCTGAGCCTTGCCCAGATCTTTCATCTCGAATTCAGACTTCAATAACAGCTTCATATCACCAATTTCCCTCTTGCTTTTCCCTATTATTAGTATGTCATCTACATAGAGAAGTAAATAGAGTGTACTGTTGAAGTAAACACAAGGGTCATAGGCACTTTTGGTGAAGCCACTTCTCATCATAAACTCATCAAATCTCAGGTTCCACTGTCTAGGAGCCTGCTTCAAGCCATAGAGGGACTTCTGTAAGAGGCATACCTTGTTCTTGTCATCTTCAAAACCTTCTGGCATTCTCATATAAATTTTTTCATCTAACTTGCCATGGAGAAATGCAGTCTTGACATCCATTTGCTCAATCTCTAGGTCTTCAGTAGCTGCTTTGGACATAATGGCTCTAATCGAGGCTTGTTTCACAACTGGTGGGAAGATTTCATTGAAATCTACTCCTTCTCTTTGGGTGAATCCTCTGGCCACAAGTCTGGCCTTGAATCTTCTATACTCATCACCTGGCAGCCCTTCCTTTACTCTGAATATCCATTTACAGCTTACAAGTCTGCACCCTTCTGGTTTTCTCACAACAGTCCAGGTATTGTTTTTTAAAAGTGACTGTTTCTCTTCATCAATGGCCTGTAGCCACTTTGCTCTATCCTTGCTGTTTATGGCTTCCTCATAAGTAGCTGGTTCTGAGTTTTCAACATCACTAGCAATGGTTAGAGCATAGGCAATGTAGCCAGCAAAACCATACCTGGCTGGTGCCCTTGTTTCTCTTCTATGTCTGTCTCTGGCCAGTTGGTAGTTGTCGAGAGAGCCTTCTTGTGCCTGATCATCTTCACCAACTGGTTCTAAGTTGCATTCCTGAGCTGGTTTCTCCTCATCTGATTTCATCTCCACTTGAACCTGTTTTGCTTCTAAAATAGGTTCAGATCTATTTCCATGCTTCATAGCCATCACCTTTTCATTAAAAACCACATCCCTGCTCACTATGCACTTCTTGAATCCATCTTCTAAGCACCATAGCTTGTATCCTTTAACACCATCAGGATACCCCATAAACATGCATTTAATTGCTCTAGGCTGCAACTTGTCTTGTCTGACATGAGCATATGCAGTGCAACCAAAAATCTTCAAATTGTCTACATTTGGTGCTTGACCTGTCCACATCTCCTGAGGAGTTTTGAACTTGATTGCTGTAGATGGACTTCTGTTAATCAAGTAGCAAGCTGTTTTGACAGCTTCTCCCCAAAACTTTCTCTCCAAACCAGCTCCTTTCAGCATACATCTGACTCTCTCGATGAGAGTTCTGTTCATTCTCTCAGCTAATCCATTCTGCTGAGGTGTTCTTGGAGCTGATTTGTGTCTTCCAATTCCAGCCTCTCTGCAAAAATTTGAGAATTCATTTGAACAGAATTCTAAACCATTGTCTGTCCTTAATTTCTTGATTCTCTTTCCAGTCTGATTTTCCACTAAAGTCTTCCAGTCTTTAAATGTCTTGAAGGCCTCATCTTTTGATTTCAGCAAATGTATCCAAACCTTCCTTGAGTAATCATCAACTATACTCAAAAAATAGTTTGCTCCTCCTAAACTTGACACCTTGGAAGGACCCCAGAGATCTGCGTGAATGTATCCCAATGGTTCCCTGGTATTGTGTATGCCAGATTTGAACTTCAATCTACAACTTTTGCCATACACACATTCCTCACAGAATTCAAGTTCACCACTTAGTTTGCCTTTGAGAATGCCTTGTCTTTCCAATTCAGTTAGACCCCTTTGACTAACATGACCAAGTCTTAGGTGCCATAATCTTGTTTTGTCAAGTTCTTGTTCTGATGTAACAGTGTTAACACAACCAGTTACGGTTTCACCATTCAAGAAATAAAGACCATTTCTGAATTCTCCTTTCATAACTACAACTGACCCTTTCATCACCTTCAAGAACTTGTCATCAATTTTAACAGTACAGCCTCTCTCAGTCAAGACTCCAATTGACAGCAAGTTTCTCTTGAGATCAGGGACATACCTCACATTTTGCACCTTCCGTTTAGCTCCATCATGCAGCTTGAAAATGATAGTGCCAATCCCGTAAATAGTACATGCCTTGTTGTCCCCAAGGAGTACAGTTCCACCCTTCTTTTCCTCTAGATCACATAACAGATCCTTGTTAGGACACATGTGGAATGAGCATCCGGAATCAAGAACCCAATCATGACAAGAATCCATATTTGAGGCCACTAATACTTCTGCGGATTCATAGCCATCAGTTACTATGTCAGCTTCTCCTCTTCCTTTGTTCTTTTAATTTTCTTTCTTGAGTTTGGCTTTCAAAGCCAAGCATTCATCTCTGAAATGGCCCTCCTTCTTACAGTAGTAGCATTTCTTGTCTGTAATGCCTCTAGGATCACCTTTTGAATTGGACTTTGGCTTCTGATTCCCTTTGTAATTTCCCTTCTGGTTCTTGTGTTCTCTGTTTTGTGATTTTCCTCTGGCAAATAACCCTTCACCATTGTCATCTTGCTTGCCTTCTGTTCTCTTCTGTATCTCCTTAGAATTCAATGCAGCCTTCACTTCAGACATAGTCAGGGTCTCCTTGCCATAGAGCATTGTATCAACAAAGTGCTCATAAGATCTCGGCAGAGAGCTCAGTAGAATGATTGCCTGATCTTCTTCTTCCATCTTCACACCAATATTGCAGAGATCGAGTATGATTTTGTTAAAATCATCTAAGTGTTTTCTCAGGTCCTTATTCTCATCCATCTTGAGAGTATACATCTTCTTCTTCAAGTATAACTTATTAGTCAGGGACTTCTTCATGTATATGGAACTGAGTTTGTTCCATAATCCCAATGCCTTGTCTTCACTTGAGACTTCTCTCAAGACTTCATCACCTAAACTGAGAAGGATAGCACTATGTGCTTTGGTTTCAATTTCCTTCAGTTTCTTCTTGTCTTCTCCAATCTCCTTGATGGCTTCTTCATCAATGGCTTCCGAAATCCCATTGTGTACCAGTAAAGCCTTCATCTTGATTCTCCATAACCCGAAATCATTGGTTCCATTGAACTTCTCAATCTCAAACTTCGCAGCGGACATCTTCTTGGTGATTCTTGAACCTTCGAACTTGAATCTTGATTTTGCTGAACCTGGCTTTGATACCAGTTGTTGTGATCGGATCAACAATACTAATCAAGATACTTCAACTCAATGAGCTATGTTCAATCACAGTAACAACATGAGACAATGGACACTCTGAGATGAATATGAATGATAGAACTTTATTGATCATATTATGACTTTCAAGTACAAGAGAGTATATACAAGGCTTAGAGAAAAATGAACTGAACAAGGCAACACGAAACAGAATGAATGAATAGCCTATATATACACTTCGGACTATTAACAGTAAAAAACAAACTTCTAACTGAATTAACTATCAATTAACAGTACATGTGATGTGGCATGATTTAGATCACTTCTCAACAGTGGTCTGGAAAGAAATAGACCCTATTCCTTTTCCTCGGTAAATATCATCCAATGAGATTAAAAATAATAATAAGAAGAAGAAAAAAAGATGTAGCTAGATTAATGTATATATAATAATGCATGGTGTGTTTGAGAGGAGTACCTCATAAAATCTATGAAGTTGGGCATAAAAATGTTCGCTTGTTACTGGAAATTTGTATTCGTTACTATTGCTTTCTGTAGCACCCACGTTAGATTTGTGACAATCTATGAAACAAAATCCCTTAGGTGTTTTCCATATTATATTTTCACTTGAAGTTTCTAGTTCGGCACAATCTCGAGCATTCACGTATTTGACACTTAAGGGAAACATTGGCAGTGACTGAAGCTTGTTACAACCATTAATTCAAGCTAAGTTCTCTAAGCTCAGAAAGTTGAGAAATGCTATCTGATATTCTTCTGAAATTGTTCTCACTCAAATCAAGTTGCTTCAGTGAGCTTAGGTCCCAAAAATCATCAGGTATAGCTCCTTCTTCTTGTAGGTTGTAAAGAGCTTTGTAATTTGAACTAGATTGTATAACAAATCTTGAACTGAGTATTAGAACGAAAAAGCTTAACCTCAAGATGAGATTAAGTGATTTATTTATAGAGGAGTAATTACAAAGAATGAAGTTGTTACAGCAAGAAAACTAACAAGAATGTTGGTAGCAGAATTACAAAATTCAGTTAGAAACTAACATGAGCTACAACAACTAACCAACCTAACTGTATTGGTTATTATCCTCCCTCAAACGAAAGGGTGTAGACACTACTTTCAGTTTGGTTTTAAGATAGTGAAACCGATCAATCGGCAAAGACTTGGTGAGAACATCCGCCACTTGATCAATGGAAGGGACATATCGAACAGAGAGCTGCTGTGCTAAGATCTGATCACGAACAAAATGCATATCTATCTCAATGTGCTTGCAACGTGCATGGAAAACCGGATTAGCTGCAAGAGCAGCTGCGCCTTGGTTATCAACCCATAGAACAGGGACATCATCAAGCTTGATTTGTAGCTCAGACAGAAGTGAGGTAAGCCATTTGATTTCTGAAGCAGCATTCGCCAGTGCCCGAAACTCACTCTCAGTACTTGAGCGTGCAACGACTTGCTGTTTCTTGGCAGACCACGATATGAGATTACCACCCAAAAACATGGCATATCCTCCAGTCGACCGACGGTCATCAGGGCAACTTGCCCAGTCAGCGTCTGAATAGCCATATAAGGACATAGTGAGCGCAGGCTTAAGGAGAAGGCCCTCTGATATAGTGCCTTTGAGATATCGAAGGAGACGTTTGGCAGCTTCCCAATGTACAACTGTTGGAGCATGTATAAACTGACTCAGTTTATTGATAATAAATGCAACATCTGGTCTAGTGAGAGTTAAGTACTGGAGAGCTCCAAGCGTACTTCTGTACAGAGAAATATCTTCAAAGGGTGTCCCTTCAGTTAGTGAAAGTTTTTGAGCTGAGCTTGTAGGACTAGAGCTGGGTTTAGCCCCTTCTAAATGTAATTTCAATAATAGATCAGTAATGTACTTGGATTGTGAGAGGTACATACCAACAAAATTTCGATAGATCTCCACTCCTAGAAAGTAATGCACAGAGCCTAAATCTTTGAGTGAAAACTGAGAGTTCAAGTCAGAAATGAGCTGCTGAACCAGGAGCTTGTTTTGACCAGTAATCAAAAGATCATCAACATAGACTAGTAAAAGAACTAGATGAGCTCCTGAACCATAGGTGAAAAGTGAAGTATCAGATTTGGACTGATGAAATCCCCATTGAAACAATGTCTGCTTAAGCTTTTCATTCCATGCACGTGGAGCCTGCTTCAGACCATATAAGGCTTTGTTTAATCTACACACATAGTGAGGAGTAGCTGCATCTTCAAATCCAGTAGGTTGTCGCATATAAACCAACTCATTAAGAGAGCCATTGAGAAATGCATTACTTACATCTAATTGTTTGACATCCCAGTTAAATGAAACCGCAAGTGTAAGCACCATCCGAACAGTGGCAGGTTTAATAACAGGACTAAATGTCTCTTCATAGTCTATTCCAGGCGTTTGTGAATATCCCTTAGCTACCAGTCTGGATTTGAATCGGTCAAGTGTCCCATCAGCTTTTAATTTGACTCTAAAGACCCATTTGTTGGTGAGGACATTCATATCAGGTGCAGGAGGAACTAAGGTCCATGTACCTTGCTTTTGGAGGGCATCAAACTCTTCCTTCATAGAAGCATACCATTGGGGATCCTTAAGAGCAATTTTAACTGATGAGGGTTCTGTAGGGAGGAGAGATTTAGGCAGCTGGTATTTGGTTGCCAAAAATGATTTAGGCTTGTAGATGCCTCGCTGAGAACGGGTTGTCATAGAGTGAGTGCGAGTGACACCAGTTGGAGGAGGTAATTCCACACTTTCAGAAAGAGAAGATGAAGCAGCAGCTATATGTTGAACTCGAGTAGGAGGAGGTTGTACACCAGTGGAGAGTGATGGTGTAACGCCAGTGTGAGGAGGAGGAGGAACTTCAGGTGGGACACTTGTCGCAGTTGTAGATGGTGATGTAGAGTCAGAGAGTGTTGGAGACATCACAGGCGAAGGTGGCAAAGTAGAAGAGCACAAATTAGAAGTATCATGAACTGGTGTAGTTGAAAATTGAGTAGTGGGAAAAGAGTGAGTTATGGAAGGAGGTGCCTGAGTAGATACAGTAGGTGTTAAGGCTAAGAAATGAGTCTCATTAAAGACTACATTTCTAGCAATGAAGATCCTTCCAGCAGAATTCTCACAAATGTAGCCTTTATGTTGTGGAGAGTATCCTAAGAACAAGCATGGTTCAGACCGAAAACTGAGCTTGTAATTGTTATAGGGCCTGAGGTGAGGAAAGCATGTACAACCAAAAGGTTTCATGAAATGATAATCCGGTTGCTTGTTGAATAAACACTCATATGGACTCTGATTTTCAAGAACAGGGGTAGGAAGCCGATTGAGGGAATAAACACCACACTGAAATGCATGCCACCAGTAGGAAAAATTAAGTCCAGAATGAGCCAAAAGAGTGAGTCCAATTTCCGTGATATGGCGATGTTTTCTCTCTGCTCTGCCATGTTGTTCATGCGTGTAAGGGCATGGATGTTGAAACTTAATTCCCTGATCCTGCAAAAAACTTTTAAACACTCGGTACTCACCACCCCAGTCAGCCTGAACACTTTTAATTGGTAAAGAAAATTGTTTCTCAACAAGGCTTTTAAACTGAACAAATATATTGAGTGCTTGAGATTTGAGAGTTAAAGGAAAAATCCATGTGAACCTGCTATAATCATAAATAAAATGAATGTAGTATCTAAAACCATCTTTAGATGTGGTGTGAGAAGGACCCCAAACATCAGTGTGAATCAATTCTAAGGGTTGAGTAGCTCGACTAGAAGAGAGGGGGAAAGGATGCTTATGGCTTTTACCCATTTGACAATAATCACAGAATTTTAAAGTTTTTAATGAACCGGAGTGAGAAATTTGGGACAGAATCTTGCTCAAAACTTTTGGAGAGGGATGTCCTAATTTTATATGCCAAGAATTAACATCAGTAGAAGCATTAGAAATAAAGGCAGTTGGTTGAGGATCAGGAACATAAGCAGTAAAAGTTTTATTGATATCAGTTGAAGTACAAGAAGAATTTTTACAATCATAGTCACAAGAATAACTAGAAGATGAGTGAGTAGAGTGTAAATTTGTAGAAAACTGAGAGGGACAAATATTAGAAACAATAGCTAAATGACACTGAAGTGCTGGTAGAGAGGAGCTGGTGGCATCATCCCCAAGCATGTATAGACCATTTCTAACTCTTCCCTTGAGTAAGACAGTCCCCGAGTCCTTGTCCTTAACAAAACAACAGTTTTTGTGAAATTCAAGGAAGACATTATTGTCTTTGGTAAGCTTAGAAACACTCACAAGATTTTTTGTAATACATGGAACATGTAAAATGGAATTTAAGTGTAAAGATGAAGCAGAAGTAGATGGAATAGTTGCCTTGCCTATGTGAGAAATTAACAATTTCTTACCATTACCTACAGCAAGTGTTTCAGAACCATTGTAAGGGGTAGCCGATTCAAGAGTGTCCATACCGAAAGCAACATGATTTGTGGCCCCTGTGTCAGCATACCACATTTGATCAACTCCAAAATCAGGTACTGCAGTAGAGACATAGGCTTCAGGATCAGTTATTTCAAGTCCTTCATCATCACGTTCAGTGAGAAAAGCTTTGGCCTGAGAAGTAGTGTTTTTTGGAGTGATGAATCCACGATCAAATCTGTAGTGACAGACGGGTGCAGTGTGGCCAATCTTGAGACAAAGTTGACAAACAGGTCGTGTAGATTGCTAAGGAGGCCGGTGAAATGGTCGAGCAGATGGCCTTGTGAAGGTAGAAGGAGGCCTGTAACCATGAGAAGACATGTTTCTGGAAGTACCAAATGTAAGATTGGCAGCCATCTTGGAGGAGAGATCAGCAACAGAGTGATGACGCTCAAGACGACATTCATGAGCCATGAGAAGAGCCTGAATTTCTTCAAGAGTCTTTGTCTCACTACTGGAAGTAATTCCAGAAACTACAAGGTCATATTCGGGTCCAAGACCATTGAGCAATTGGAGCTCAAGATCTTGATCACTAATGGTATACCCAGCAATGGCAAGACTATCACAGAGTGATTTGATTTTGTCAACATAGTCAGAGATGGACAAACTACCTTTCTGAATATTGGACAATTGACCCTTCAATTGGAGTTAGCGAGCTTTAGATTGGCCTGAAAACTTTTGCTCCAGAGCACACCAAACATCATAGGAGGTGGAGTAGGCTGCGACGGTTCCAAGAATACCTTCAGACATAGAAGACCTGAGCCAAGAAAGAAGTAACTGGTCACGTCTCTTCCACTGGCGGTATTCAGGATTTGCATCACCATTGACCAGCTTCTTTGGAGGAGAAACATTGCTGAAGAGGAGTTCATCAAGATCATGTCCTATAACAGTGGGTACCACCTGAGATTTCCAAGCAAGAAAGTTAACTCTATCAAGTTTAAGAGTTAAAGAAGAAGTAAGAGAATTAGAGAAGGGATTCCATGGCAAAGAAGTCATGGAAGAGGTGCTGGCCGGAGAAGCAAGAGCTTGAGCAACAGCCGGAGGATCAGAGTTGGCCGGAGGCGTATTGACAGTAGGAACTGATTGAGGATCGGATGAAGAAGAATCCATGGACGTTAGTCAGAAGGCTGTGATACCATAAAGAGCTTTGTACTTTGAACTAGATTGTATAACAAATCTTGAACTGAGTATTAGAACGAAAAAGCTTAACCTCAAGATGAGATTAAGTGATTTATTTATAGAGGAGTAATTACAGAGAATGAAGTTGTTACAGCAAGAAAACTAACAAGAATGTTGGTAACAGAATTACAAAATTCAGTTAGAAACTAACATGATCTACAACAACTAACCAACCTAACTGTATTGGTTATTAGGTTGCATCTACTTAAATCCAATGATTTCAAAGAGAGTAGTTTCACTTGCATCAAGCTCTTCCAAACATTCCAAACTCCCAATGTTCTTTGGCAAGTGGTCAAGATTAGAGCAGCCTGAGATGTTAAGAGTTGTAATAGGAGTCATATTACAAATGATGTTTGGAAGACTATGAAGGTTTTTACAGTCTTTGAGATTCAACAAAGTAAGGCCAGTCAAGCACTTGATGGACTCTGGCAGCTCAACTATAGCAGTTCCATCCAAGTAAAGTTGGGTTAACTCGTTCATGTTTCCCACAATCTCTGGAAACTTGCAGAGCCTTGAACATCCTGAAAGAATTAAAGTTTTAAGAAATCCCAAGCTCATCTCCTTCACAAGTATCTTAAGAGATTCACAGTCTTTCAGATTTAACAAAACAAGTCTCTTGAGAATTCCAACAGAAGAATGAATCATTGTTAGTTTTCTACAACCTCTGAGAATCAATCTTTCAAGATTTGGGGTTGTATTGAAGTTTGGGGTCTTGGTCAAGTACTGGCAATTGCTAAGATTGATCATCATCAACCCTTCTGATAGTTGTTAACATATAGAAAACAACATAAGTTGATATTGTAAACAATATGATGGATTTTTTTTGTTTGAATATTTCTTAAATTAATTAATTCTTACCCTGTTCTCTTTCCATATTTGTTCAATGTGCGACTGTTAGACAAGTTGAGTTCGACAAGTTTATCAGATTGGAAACTTGATGGCAATAATTTTGAGGGATATCCATGCCATTCCAAAAGCCGTAACTCATTACATATCCTCAATAATCTCATATTGTATAAGAATATGCCTTCAACAGCTTGTGTTCCCATGACCGAACAAGAGGTTTACAATATATTTAAGGCAAAAACCAAAAGTGTAAACGATATTTGGTCATGAAGAAGCAAAAAATACTAATGAAACGACCCACATACCATTGGACTGATGCCAAGGCCCAAGCTAAAGAGACCCAATAGGTTATCCAAAGATCACCACCTTCCGAGACCATTGAGGAAGCAACGACTTCTTCCATTGCTGTTGCGGAACGAGAACCACAAACATATATGTAGACACTACTACACAACAAACATAAAAGTTTATATAAGAAACTACTACACAACAACTCAAGTAACTTGATATATTATTAACTTATAAGTCTGCAAGGGAAAAGATAAGAAACAGCACACACGAACACACATATATGTAGACATAAAGTGATAAACATATGGTGCAATGCAATCAATTAAAGATCACAATTGTATCAATTCTATAACAGAATGACAACCACCAATTGATCAAGATAAAACCAAAAGCAACGGAGATACAATTAAGCACTTGAATTTCTCTTTACTGATGATGTGGAAAATGGGAGCTACAGGCATTAATATTAGACATTACCAAACTGATGATATTGAACACAGTGACTAATAGCTCATTTGGCTCATTTGGTTCTTTCTGTAACAGATTTCTGTAGTAAAAATTGTGTAACTGATTCTGTTGTAACAACTCATTGAGCTTGTACTCTCACTACCAGTATATAATATGTCAGTCTCAACGTTTCAAGGTTGAGCTATTCATTTTCTCATTTCAGCACTTTTCTCATTACAATTAAACCTATCTGCTTTGGTCCGAGTTGAATTTATACAAAAGATATAGGCATGGAGTTAGTTGATGAGTGTTAGAACCACCATAACTGATTCCAGTTAGTTACAGTAATTTCTTTATTTTGTCAATGCTGTCCGAATTGGTATTCTGTTATAACCAATTCAGTTGTAACAAACTTTTCCATTTTTCACCTATTCTTTGATATGTATTTATACTCAAAAGCATTCAATGAAATGTGCAAAGAACATTTTTCAAATCTTAGTCTCTCATTTCTCAACTGGTATCACGAGCCATACCTTTTTTTTTTCTCTCTCCTCTAAGTTCTTGAATACCTGCAATGGCGTCATCTTCCTCCAATGATCCTCCTGTGAATGATTCCCCCAATGCTCGTTCTTCTCTACCTCAAGTTGCTCCACTGAATCCAGCTCCAGCGATGATTATTCATGCTCAGATTGTTGCACTAAATCTTCGACTCACTCGCACGAACTACACTTACTGGCGTTCTCAAGTTCTACTGACTGTTCGAGCTCATGATCTTGAAGGTTTTCTTACTGGTGCGCGTCTTCGACCCCCGTCTACTGTTCCTGATTCTGTCGATCCTACTCGCCTGGTTCCAAATCCAGACTTCAACTCCTGGATTCGCTTGGATCAATTTCTGATGAGTTGGCTTCTCAACTCAATCTCTGAAAACATGCTTGGCCTTGTTGCTCGCTGCACTTCTTCCGCTCAGATCTGGCAAGAGCTTGCTCAGATTTTCTCCAATACTTCAAAGGCCAGGATCCTTCAGCTTCGAACGCACCTTCAACTGACAAGAAAAGGAGCCACTCCTATTGATGAGTGTCTTCTTAAAATGCGTTGCATTGCTGATTCCTTAATGTCTGCAGGTCACATGATTAGTGATGAGGAGCTCATTCTGTATATACTTGGGGGTCTTGGACCAGAATTTGATTCAGTAGTGGTCAACCTAACTTCGAGAGACAATGTTACTTTGCCTGAATTGCAATTTGCACTTCAGAATCATGAGATGAGGCTTGAACAACAAAATGCCATTGCAACAGTGGATCTGCAAAATCCATCAGCTAATCTTGCTGTTTCTACCAATTACGGACGAGCCAGCCGCAATAACAATAATCCAGGCTTCCGTGGCCGTGGTTTCCGAGGTCGTGGTGGCCATCACAACTTCAATCGTGGTAATACAAACTCCACTCGTCCGATTTGCCAAGTCTGTGGCAAACAAGGTCACATAGCCTTAAAGTGCTATCATCGATTCGACCTAAGCTATCAAGGAGAGAACACCTCCTCTGGAACTGAAACTGAATCTACTGAACATCCTCCGCAAGCCAATCTTGCTCATCCAGATATAGTCGCTGATCCAAACTGGTACATGGACAGCGGAGCATCTCACCATGTTGCCTCGACCACAGCAGCTATCAATACTCCTACTACATACAAAGGAAAGGAGAAGCTACTTGTTGGTAATGGATCTCAACTTTTCAGTAAGAATATTGGTGATGCTCATATAACTGCTAGTAGATCTATGCATCTTAAGAATGTTCTTCATGTTCCAGCCATAAAGAAAAATCTGATAAGCATTTCTAAGCTAACGTGTGATAATAATGTTTCTATAGAATTTACATCTAACTTTTGTTTTGTTAAGGACACTGTTACGAACCAGGTTCTACTTCAGGGAATACTTAAAAATGGACTATATCAGCTGGTGCTGCCTTCTTCAAATTCGTCTTCCAGAATAAAGCCATGTGCATCAATCCCTCCCAGCGCTTTTCCAGCTTCAATTTCTCACTCGTCAGTCTTCAATAAATGTAACAATTGTGTTTCATCTAATGTTTCTTCAAATTTTACTTCAAAAGTTAGTTTGTGGCATCAAAGGCTTGGTCATCCAGCCTCTAATGTTCTTTCAAATGTCTTGAATAAAATGTCTATTTCTTGTCACAAATCTGAGTTTAATTTCTGTGATGCATGTCAATATAGAAAAAATTCTCTTATGCATTTTTCAAGCTCTCAAATAAAAACCACCTCTCCTTTAGAATTGATTCATGTGGATGTATGGGGTCCATCACCTCATGCCTCCACCGAAGGGTACCTTTATTATCTACTGTTTGTGGATGATTTTACAAAGTTTTCTTGGATTTATCCTATGAAACTAAAATCTCAGGCCTACTCTATCTTTATTCAGTTCAAAACATTAGTTGAAAAACAATTAGACTTACCCTTAAAAGGCCTACAAACAGATGGGGGTGGGGAGTTTCGAAAATTACAACCTCTTCTACAACAACTAGGCATCATTTTTAGGCACCCCTGCCCTCATACACACCCACAACAAGGGAGAGTGGAAAGAAAACATAGACATGTTACAGAAATGGGACTTACCCTATTAGCACAAGCCAAACTACCCTTGATTTTCTGGTGGGATGCCTTTGTATCAGTTGTTTACTTAATAAACAGGTTGCCAACGATTACTTGCAATTACAAATCACCCTTTGAATGCCTATATAATCTGGTTCCTGATTACAACTTTCTAAAAAATTTTGGCTGTGCATGTTTTCCCTTCTTAAGGCCTTACAATAAGAACAAATTCGAATTCAAAACTTCAAAGTGCCTTTTTCTTGGATATAGTCCATTCCACAAAGGGTATCGTTGTTTTCATCCTAGTGGTAGAATCTATATTGCCCGCAGTGTCAACTTTAATGAAAAAGAATTTCCTTATCTTGACCTCTTCTCTAAATCTCAGCCACCAACTTCACTTCAGTTCAAACAAAATCTTACTTCACCTACATTTGTTCTACCTTTTTCATCTCCTACATCATCAAATCCTTCCTTAGAAATCAATCATAACACCCCACTGCGTGCACATCCCACTTCTATCTCAAATGAAGGCAACATTGCAGCTGATATTCCACAAGTATCTGAAGCTGAACATTCTTTGGAACATGCTCCTAACAATACTGAGGTTAGTGAAAATGCTACTGAACATTTATTATCAATTGCTAATGCTTCTCCCACTACTGACACATCTGAAATGAGTCTTATCCCTTCATCTCCACCTCCACTACCATCACGGCATCCTATGCAAACCAGATCCAAATCTGGTATATATATACCCAAGGTTTTCATGGCTACCACCTCTTCCCAAATATTATATGAAGAGCCCACTTCTGTTAAGCAAGCACTTCAGCTACCACATTGGAAAGCTGCAATGGAACAAGAATTTCAGGCTCTTATGCAGAATAATACTTGGGTTTTGGTTCTTGTCAAAGATAACATGAATGTAGTCAGTAGTAAATGGATTTTTCGAACCAAATACAAAGCAGATGGCTCACTAGACAAGTTCAAAGCCAGACTTGTAGCAAAAGGCTTTCAACAAATGCCTGGACTGGATTTTTCAAATACATTCAGCCCTGTTATAAAAGCCTCTACAATTCGAGTAGTGCTCTCTTTGGCTGTTCAGTTTGGATGGGATATTCAGCAAGTTGATGTCAAAAACGCATTTTTAAATGGTCACTTAAATGAACAAGTGTACATGAAGCAGCCAACTGGGTTTGTTAACTATACATATCCTCATCATGTTTGTCTATTGCACAAGGCTATCTATGGCTTGAAACAAGCTCCTAGAGCATGGTTTGAAAAGTTAAAAACTGCTCTGGTTAGTTGGGGATTTCACTGTTCTACATCAGATACTTCACTCTTTTACACTTCTACAAACGCCTCCCCACTCATTGTTCTCGTCTATGTAGACGATATCCTTATCACTGGTGCCAACAAAACTCTCATTTCAAAGCTTATTTCAGACCTTCACACAAAATTTGCCCTCAAATCTCTGGGTTCTGTTAACTATTTTCTTGGCTTTGAGGTGCACAGAACCTCTGCTGGTCTTCATTTAACTCAGTCCAGATATGCCTCTGAGTTACTCAGAAAAACAAATTTGGATATGTCAAAAGCAGTCCCTACACCTATGGTTCTTGGCAATAAACTGTGCCTAAATGACAGCCCCTTACTTGAAAAACCAGAAACTTATCGCAGTATAATTGGTGCTCTTCAATACTTAACTTTGACAAGGCCTGATCTATCCTTTGCAGTCAATAAGCTCAGTTAGTTTCTTAAAGCACCAACAACTAATCACTGGAATGCCTGCAAAAGAGTTCTTCGATACATTCAAGGAACCTTACATCTTGGCCTTTATTTCAAACAATCTGCAGTTCTCACCTTACAAGCTTTTTCAGATGCAGATTGGGCATCAAGTCTAGATGACAAAAAATCCACTACTGGTTATTGTCTTTTCCTTGGTGATAATCTGATTACTTGGGCTTCTAGAAAACAACAGGCTGTTTCCAGATCAAGTGTTGAATCAGAGTACCGAGCTCTAGCATCTGCTGCAACCGAACTCATTTGGCTACATTCTCTACTCAAGGAGATTGGCATTCAAGTTTCTACATCTGTTCCCATCCTTTGGTGTGATAATCAAGGGGCTCAAGCCTTGGCATTAAATCCTGTTTTTCACTCTAAGACAAAGCATATAGAGTTAGATGTTCACTTTGTTCGTACACAGGTTCAAGAGAAGAAACTTGAAGTTCGATATATCTCCTCTGATGAACAACCAGCAGATATCTTCACAAAGCCTATTTCATCACCAAGGTTTCAGTTTTTATGTAACAAGCTTCATTTGGAATACTCCAAATATAGCTTGAGGGGGGCTGTTAGAACCACAATAACTGATTCCAGTTAGTTATAGTAATTTCTTTATTTTGTCAATGCTGTCCGAATTGGTATTCTGTTATAACCAATTCAATTGTAACAAACTTTTCCATTTTTCACCTATTCTGTGATATGTATTTATACTCAAAAGCATTCAATGAAATGAAATGTACAGAGAACATTTTTCAAATCTTAGTCTCTCATTTCTCAACTATGAGTAGTTAGAGGCTTACTGTTATAGTAGTTAAAGATGTTAGTTTTCAGTTATTGATCATGTAACAGTTAATTTCAAGCTCTATACATAATAGAGCCTTTGCATTATTCTCTGTTTTCTCATTTTCTTTTTCAATCGTTTTCTTGCATAGTTTTCATTCTTGTAATATAAAGATTTGTGGTATTTGGAATATTATTATATCATGTTCGGCATACCAGTCTCGTAACATATTAATATATTGCTCAACGACAAACATCATAGCTTATATAAGAAACTACTACACAACAACTCAAGTACGTAACTTAATGATCTTCCCAGCTTACAAGTCTGCATGGGAAAGGATAAGAAACAACACACACGAACACACATATATGTAGACATATAATAGATGATAATTTTTAGCTTATTAATTCCCTCATAAAAAGAGAGAAGACACGCACACACACAAACACACATGGCATTCTTTAGTAGACTTCAACACGCCATTGGTTGTTTTTCTTCAATGTGGCCAGTATTCCATCCCAATCTTTGTCGATTTCAGTGGCAGCATCCCTTAAGGCATCTTCAATTGGAGTCACCATGTCCTTGCGCCCAGCTAAGTATATATAGGCTCCCTTAAGCAACATCACCAACACCTCAGTAGCATGCCTTCGGAAAAGGTCTTGAACATACATCTTTCCACCACTGCTGTTCTTCTGTTCTCTGCTCAATGCTATGTCATATCGGAAGTTTTCAGGGTACTCTTTTCTATATTGAATAAATTCGTGATTATAGAGTTTACTGTCCTCATTAGACACCCCATGGAATAGCCAAGCATGTCCAGCGAATGTGAATGTTGGAATATTTTCTTTGAAGAAACGACCGAGATGGGCTCTAAATGGAGCAATACCAGTCCCAGTGGCCACAAATATGTGAGTTGCGTTGGTGTTATTGTCTCCCAAAATCATTGCTTCACGAGTGGGACCTGTTGTTTCATATACAATTAGATATATCACACACATATACATACACGTTAGCACACACACACACATATATATATATATATAATGTAGCTAGTTTAGTTTACGTACCAGTAAGTTGAATTTTATCTCCAGGCTTTGAGTTGCACAAAATCTCGCTAGTAGTACCAGGGACAAGACGCACACATAAACTAACTGTTCTGCCATTAAAATAATCTCCATACCTTGAAGAAGCACCAGAAAAGTATCTAAGCATTTCGGTATCTCCTGGTTCGAAAGGATTTTCAGGCTTCAAAAGCAAATGAGAGATTAGTAATCATGAATATTAAGAAAAATAATATGACGAGATGCTGTATATATATATATAACATATTATTACCGCGGGCATTACACCGAAAACTTGTCCCTCCCAGTGAGGAAAAGAGCCATCATGAACAAGTACGATATGGTATGTCTCAGCAGGAGCATTTGAACCAGAAATCTTCTTAACAGAG
Source organism: Humulus lupulus (assembly GCF_963169125.1). Classification (NCBI taxonomy): domain Eukaryota; kingdom Viridiplantae; phylum Streptophyta; class Magnoliopsida; order Rosales; family Cannabaceae; genus Humulus; species Humulus lupulus. Next base: position 107,836 of record NW_026908654.1, read on the forward strand.
AGAACGGTGGCTGTGTGAGGCGAATCAACCGTGTATAGATTTGTGGGAGGCCTCATCGCATGTTCCAGCTCTGAAGGGGCCACAGGAACCTTACCACCTTGTGGTACGGCACACACTATTCTGCCAGCAGTAGCAACTCTTGTTGGGAGCCTCTGCAGTACTCCAATGCTGAATGCCATCGCCGAAGGTGCCCTCTTCTCAAACGAGCTCAAGTTAGTAGTCTGCAATTAAAAGATATCAAAAGCAAAAATGAGTTCTCCAAAAAGTAATTTGGAAGAAAATGAAGAATAAGAAATCCTAACAAATTAAGTAACCTTAAGGAGCAAAAAGGTTCTGAGTTTGAGGGAGCGATCACTCACGAGCGAAGATGTTGCAGCAGCCTGTGTGCATGCAAAATGAGGCACGTTAAATTAACACAATATACTAATAATGAAGATATTGAAGAAGTATATATATATATATATATGCATATTTATTATAAACCGAAACTTTGAACCAAACATAAGGAGGAATGAATAGATAAACCTGAGTAAGGAGGAGAGCCATGGCTGAGATGAAAAGGCAGAAAGAAAAGGGTTCTTGAGTGAGTTGATTGATGAGAAACAGTGATCATCCAAAGGGGTTTATATAGCACTGTATCTCTCTTTCTCTCTCCCTCTCACTCCATGCCCATTTTCTTCTTCAAAGTTCAAACCCTACCTAATTCAGTCAAACAAACAATATTTTCATTGAGTTGTACATGTTCAATCATTGGCTAGACAGATCGTACTGGTATATATTTTGTATATTTATGTATTTTATGGTAATAGTAATTAATTTTTTTTGACGGGCCATGCAAAACTAGCTGGCTACTACAAAGAAGTGATCAGTCAAAGATACGCTTTTGAGCAGAGAATTTTATCTTTATGTGTAGATTTTACATGTTAATACCCAGCAGAGAATTTCTCTATTTTTTTTATTATTATTTTTGTCAGATGAATTTTTGTTTTGTAATTTACTAAATTTAAATTATCAAACTAGCTCAGTTATGAGAGACTCAAGACAATTCATTCAATTCGACGCCCTTAAACTGGGACAACTCTAGTAAGTAATTTTGTATTGAAGAATTTTTCTCAAAAAGTGCCAAGAGAAATTAAAAAAATAAATAAATTTTAACCCACAAGTAATTCTAATTTGATTTTTTTAATTAGTATTATTACTTTTTTTTTCTAGAAATGTTCAATTGAGAAAGATGTTTTAGTTTTGAATAATAAGTTATATAGTAAAACAATTAATTTTTTTAAATTATATATATATAAATGGAACGACTACAACGTTTTTTTTTTTTTTTACAACACCGGTGTATTATTTTTCTATTTCGGTACCTGAATAGATATAATCTCAAATTTTTTATGTGACTGTGTACATTGTAGGTATTTAGAATATCATGCAAATTTTCAAGAAATTTTAAAAAGTTGACGAAGCCGAACACAGAGTTCAAACTGTCAAATTTTACATGTGTACACAAAAAAACAGGCGCGTACAACAGACAGTTTAGACCCTATTTTGGTACCATAATTTGTTTAGAATTTGTTGAAAATCTGTAGGATATTTTAGATAGCTATAATGTACACCATCATATAAAAAAATTTGGGATTATAACTATTCAGGTACCGAAATAAAAAAAAGATACACTGGCGTTGTGTTGAAAAAAAGAAATACATTGTTGTAGCTCCCTGTATATATATATATTTATTAATGAGAATTTTATACTATTTTTTTTAGAGTGCGTGGAAAGTAATCTAAAAAAAATTATGAGGGGTACATCTGTAAAAGGCATAGAGAAAATGAAAATAAGAGTACTGTATAAAGTATATATAGATCACATATAATCTTATCGATTGTCACATTATCATTAAAACCCCAAATAATGTGAAAATGATGTTTTAGTCAAGAACGTGTGGTTTAACTACTAGAGTAATTTTCAAATCTTTTCGACCAAAATGAATGTTAGTTAAGTGGGGTATGATAAATTATTAATTTAGGCAGCTATATTCAAATTAGTGTATACAATTTATTCATATCATTCTTTATACTCTTTTTCATCTCTGAGTTTTAAGCTAACATCACTTGGTGCCTGATTTTAGTTTTTTTTTTTGTTTGTAAAACTTCGATGTTTCTAGGAAAAAAATCTATAATAATGACAAGATCAATTAAGTTTTAACTAATATCTTCGTATAATTAATTTGATATATTATGAATTTGAAAATATTTACTCTAAATTTAATTAATTTTGTTTTAGGTAAAACAAAGCATTTGGGCATTATTGCAAAAGAGAATAAAAAGGACCATTCACTCGGTCATTTTATTCATCATTCAAGTAAAGTTTAGAACCTCCAAGCTGCTAAGTTCGTTCTAGAGGTGTCGTCGCTGTTGTTGTCGTCGCTGGTCAGGGGAGCTGCAGAGGTGTCGCGTGTTAGAAAATGGTGGCCAGCGGTGGTTGGTCTGGTGCTCTTGCCGTGGCTTGCCGAGAGAAGAAAAAGAAAGAAAAAAAAGAAGGAAATGAGAAGAAAGATAAGAGAACGCCGGGGAGAGAGAGAAGAGAAAAAAAAAAAAAAAAAAAAAAGGGCCTTTTGACCCTTGACTCGGCGGGTCCCACCTTATTTTAAAAAAAAATACTATTTTATTAATAAAAAAAATATGAGTCTTTACAGATATAGTTCAAGTTTTATTTTTTTTGGGTACCTATATTCCTAGGTCTCGGTATGTATACTATTTTTGTTAATTTTTGTCGCCCAACTTTTGTTAGTTGTATGATTTTACCCTAACTTTTGACAGTATTATTTTGCCCCCTAAATGACAAAGTAGGTATTATTTTACCCCTAATTTTTTATACAATATTTTTTTTGGCCCCTAAATGGAAAAATAAGTGTTCCTTGACCCCGTAAGTTTAACACCATTTACAATTATTAGTTACTAAAGAATATAATGGTCTTTTACATGATTTATTAAACAAGTATTTTTTTATACCTAAATAATATGTATATATTTTGTCAAAAAAAAAACAACTATGTATATATACAAAATTTATGATAAACTTATTACAAAAGAGAAAATATTTTTAATATATATTTAAAAAAAATTATTTATGAAAAAAATAACATAAGTTAATATATAATAATATTTTAGGGCATGTTTGGAAGTAACTATATAATTACTAGGCCGTGTAATTGCTAGGGTAGTAATTATATATCCTAGTAATTAATTACAGTGTTATTTAAAATACAAGATGTATTTGAATATCAAGTGGTAATTACTTATAAATTCATAATCTCATGTTTAGCAAAATAGTTAGTAACTGTGTAGTAAAATAATATTATGTAATAAATACTATTTAAAATTGATAGTATTTAAGTAATTACACTAAATTCTCATGGCACCAAATTATCATGGGGGCTATGAGATTTGGAGAATGTAATTAGGACCCCTCATTTACCTTCAATTACCTCATTTACATTGTTGTTGCCAGGACATCACTTGGATTTTACTGATGTACCTCAACAATTTAATAAACAAGTCGTACAAAAGATGAAGGTAAAAAATTAGAACAAGTCTTATGGTCTCAATTTTTTATTATAATCATTTACAAACTAAACTAAAGTGTTATTTTTTTAATGTTGCATTTTTATGATGTTAATGGTCATCCAGAACCCAAGAGAGTTATCAAAACTATCTACACAGAGATGCACAAAAGATATTCTGAGAGAAAGTACATCAGACATACTCACTTCAAAAAATATTACTCTAAGCCGGAAGATTTGGAGAGTGTTCTCATTGCCCCACCTAACCATTGCACCAAGGAGAGTTGGAAATATATTATTCAATTGTTTTTTAGCCGAAAATTTATTGTGCGATCCAACCAAAACAAGAAAAACAAAAAAAGAAATGAAGTATACATCGATGCAAGGCACAAAATTGTTAGCAGCTAAGCGTCACCAATTTGTAAGTAAAAATATTAATTTAATTTAACAAAATTATACGTTCTAACATACTATCTCTACATTTGTATAGGCAAACCCTGATGAACATTTTATTGATACTTGGAAAGAAAGCCAGTTGAGAAAATCGACAAAACTTTTTGTCAACAACGCAGCTCGAGAAACTTTTGTGTTATTATTTTCATTAAACTATGTTACTATTGTGTTTCTAGCACTATTTATGAACATGAAAAAATGGCAAAAGAGCTTGAGAGCGCACGACATCAAAGCCAGTCTCAAGGACCAACAGAAGGATCTGAAACTGGATCTGCTGCTGATTCCTCGTCGATCGATCAGTACGAGATTATGAGTAAAGTACTTGGGGAGAGGTCTGACTTTGAAAGAGGAGTGGGTTACAATAAAGGGAAAGGGAAAAAATCAGCCTCCAACTCCACAAGTCAAAGTCAGTCACAAGCCCAACTTGCTCATACGCCTTAAGAAGACATGGCTACTATGGCGGAGATGATGAAGTCAATGCGTGAAGAGATCCAGATGTTGAGATCTCAACAAGGTCCATCTGGTAATCCTCAGCATACTTGTTCAGAAACTGAGTCGCGATTTGACAGCCTTCTGCAATGGTATTTACCATCACAACCTGAAGGTGGTATATCCTCTCAAAGTCCACCACCTTGGTTGATGCCACAACAATAACAACATTTTCATCCACTTCAATAAAATTTTCCTAACATGTATGAAAGTACATCGCAAAAATTTCAGTACATGTATGGACGCACCTATTTATTGCCCCGACGTCCCTGCAGGATCTCAGACGTCACATCCTAGTCATCGTGACTTTGAGGATTCATCGCAGCAACAACACCTGCAGCAGAGATATGGTCAATTTGAAAGTTCGTCCCAGTAGCAAAGGTATGGTCAGTTTGAGACTTTATTGCATCAGTCTCCCTCGGCACGATCACATACTCGACAATTTGGATCATCTTTGCAGCAGTCTCCACAAGCTTATTATCCTTCACCACCAGCACCACAGTTTGCTTCACCACCATTATCGCGCCCTAACATTGGTGATCAAAATATTGACCTGAATGTTATTGAATATTTCTTGCCTAGTTGGCCCGATCCAAACAATAATAATTAATTTATGTTTTTTAATTAAATTAAGACAATTGATATTTTATTATGTTTATTTTATGATTATTTTATATGTAATTAAATTAAGACAATTGATATTTTTATGATTAGTTTATATGTAATTTTGTTTGATGAATATTAATTGTGTTATTAATAATTTATTTTAATTTATGTTAGATTTTATTATCTTTAAATAAGTATTATATGTATATTTATTATTAAATAAAATCAAATGAATTATTATATTTTAATATTATTAATTTATTATGCCCGGATTAATAGGGGCGAGACCCGTTGGTATTAAATAAGTCAAACGAGGTTGACATTCTTTTACTCCAGCGGAGTCCCGCCCCTATTAATCAGTCGGTATTAATAGAATATTGTGGGGTGTCAGTCCGTCGGTAATAACCCTAATCACCGACCGATTATTACAAGCGGACTATTACCGGTGGACCCTCGCCGGTAATATAAATTATCGACCGAATCCGCTATTATTACCAGTGGAAGCCTCCGCCGGTAATACATAGTTCTGTTGTAGTGGTACCTACTCCGTCTCCATTTAGATGAGCATTCCTTGTCCTATTAGAGGCGAGCTATCGTAGAGCCCCGTCCCTATGGAAAAAAAATTGCATCCCTAATCTAGAGATTAGAAATCACAATGAAAAAAAAAATTGAGATAAGAAGAAAAGGATGAGAAAGAAAAAGAAATATATTCGACTAAATAACATAATGAGTTGTCGATGTTAAAAAGCAGATTTGGAATTTGTTAGCGAATTTTCAAATTTTATAGTAAATTTTAATCATTTATTTATCAAATGAATATTTCCGTCTAATCACACAACTCATTAATAAAAAATGTACTTTTGGCCAGTGTAATAAATCAAACCGGGCATATAGCATTAAAGGACATCGTACATCGCCCATTCACATTATTACACAACAAAAGATTGACTCATGCATCTGTGTATCTTTTTGTCTTTTCTCTATATTTATTTGCATAATTATTTAGTTTTCATCGTTTTTAGAGTACTCACACTACTTTAAATATTTTAATTTAAAGTTTGAATATTTGTATTAGATGAAGTAAACTATCATTTTCTTTAAAATTTTGAAGAAAGATAGACATAAACACTTGTATCGGACTTCTTTAAGATCTCTAATATTCAAACTTTCTATTTTTTTTTTCTTTCTCGTTTATAATTATTAAGGCTATTAAATTATAATCAAACTATCAAATTTAATTTCCCAATTACTAAACCCTTACTTAGTTACGGGGTGCATAAAAAAACATAAGAAATATTAAAATATTACTTAGTTGGGCATTATTAACTAGTAACAAGTTAAAAGTAACATTTAAAATGTATATAATTATTCGTTAAAAACACTTTTATTGATTTCCTCTTAAATTAAAATCAGAAGTTAAAAACACTTTTATTGATTTTCAAAAATTTGTGGAAAGAAAATTTGATACTAAAATTAAAACACTTCAGTCAGATTAGAAGTCTTGATCCTTTCTTCAACTCTTTGGGAATTCATTTTCAACACCTATGTCCTCACACTCACCCTTAAAATGGCAAATGAAAGAAAGAATCGTCATATTGTTGAAATGAGGCTGACACTTCTCACTCAAGCTTCTATTCATTTGCACTATTGGTGGGAAGCCTTTAGCACAACCACCTTTCTCATCAACCATCTATCTACGCCAACACTTAATCACAAATCACCCTTAGAAACACTTTTCTCTGTCAAACCATCATTATATACGTATAATATATAGTCATAAAATGTAATAAAAAATTACTTTTCAGTCAAAGATAATATAGTTTTTGTATAACTAAAAGCTAGTCACATAAAAGTTAAGTTCATATTAATATCAACAAGTGTCCGTAACTCATTCTAGTGAGGGAGGTTGATTCTTAATTAACGGTGTGGGCGTGGAATAGAAAAGACCTCAACTAAATTCATGAGTCCCCAACATTATTGAATTCAACGATCGATAGATACGGCTTAAGACCTAACAGTAACATTTTTTCTTTAAATTAGTTAAAAGTAACATTTGAATGATATAATTATATTTTTAGAGTAAATGGTGGGAAAATATCCAATATCTGCGACTTTTGTGTGTGATATATTCTGTATTTGTGCCTCTTAGAATGAGAGTAGAAACATCATTTTCTAGACTTTATGGAAAGTTAAAAATGTGTATCAATCATGTGTATCAATGCCAAAATATCTCACAAATCTCGGATCTTAATTTCTGAAAATCAATTAATCATACTTATTATAGTAATATCAGTTACTCAATGTAATTTTCTGAAAATTCAATAAGAATTAATTACACAATATTATGATAATCTTAGCTTTGACCAAAGTGATAATTTGTTAAAAATCAATAAGAATTAATTATGCAATATTCTGATAATAATCTCATATTATAATGTGTTTTGCATGGGATAGTTTTGTCAACATGATTGGATAATAAAGAAAGATGTCTTTTCAATTTTTAAATAAATTCTCATTATAGTATCATAAATATAGACGTTGATTTAGTTGGCACTAAATTTATAGTCTTCGTCTCTCCTAATTTCTTTCAATGTTAAATAAGTCTATGACCTATCTATTTATTGCATTAAAATAAAATTATGTGTGTATATATTTCTTCAATATAAAAAGTGTGTAAATAATGAAATTTTTTTCTTTTAATGGTTTGCTTGGTTAATATTAACGGAATATTTTAAATTCAATATAAAAAGTGTGTAAATAAATATGTATTAATTATATTAATTTAAATTCAAATGTTATAAAATATTATTATTATAATACTATACAATATAAGAGAAAATATTTAATAATTATATTAATATAAATTGAAATGTTATAAAATATTATTATTATAATAATATTTAATACAAAACTAAATATTTAATACTTATATTAATATAAATTTAAATATTATAAAATATCATTATAATAATATATAGTACATAATATTAATTTAAAAAAAATTATCATTTTAAATCATATTATATATATTTTTAAAATAACTATAAACAATGTTTTTCTTTAATTTTTATTAATTCAAAATTTCAGGATTTTTTTAGACAAATAGATTTCTACTTCGGTTTCTACTGAACTTACTTGGAACGATTTCAGTTGTCGGCCATAACCGAAGTCTTTCCATCTTAATATAAACCGAAGTAGATGGCGTTTTCATAGTGAAGGTTCTTGGTACGCCATTCTGGTCTAGTTTCATGTATCTTAAAAACAAGAAGTGATGGAATGGAGTAAACTGGTCATGACGCACTTTTTATTATACGATAATAATGATCCACTGTGTAATAATGTGATTGGGTTGAGTAGGATGTAATACCAATTTAAAATAAATATTTGTCAGTGTAATAAATGTATGAGTTGATTTTTCTAATCAATGTGGTAGCTAGCAGTGATCGGTAGCCAGCTAACTTGAAAATGAGTGCTCAAATAAGGTCCCTCAAAAAAAAAAAAAAAAAGAGTACACTTTAGTAAAAGCTTATGAGATATTTTTGGTCACCACAAAAAAGAACTTGTATTAAAAAATAATATTTAGTAATTGATATATATATATATATATCTCACTTTGCAGATGTGTACTCACTCTCCATCGATCTTCTCTTCGATAACTTTGGAGTGTTTTCATATAAAGGTTAGGGAGTTGGCTTATCAGCTTACTTTATCATTTATTCATTATTCAATAATATTATTTCATGAGCAGATGACTTTTGATTTGTTTTGACTATCCTATATTATGTAGTTTGTAATGACTGTTTTACACTATATATTTTCAATTGCACACATTGATATCTAAGTTGTTTTTAGCTTACCTAAACCAATTTGTTGTCTTTGTTCATGAGAGAAGGCCAAAGAGGAAATTGTAAATGAATTGGCTGGTCATGAACAGAATTGTTTTATCAACCATTTTAATTGTCGTCCCGTTGGATTTATACATATATATATATTTATATAGATAACCGTTATACTTGCTTTTTTGTTGAAGATTAATTATGGGTAATTCTTTGGCTAATGAAGATTTAAATAAAAGAACACTACATGGCGTCCATTTCTACAGAAGTTAATAAATGTAGTCTTGATCATGAGCTGTGCATCTTTAAGCTTCACGATGCGGTAAAGTCCGGACATAAAGGCAACATAGTCGAGCTCTTAAAAGAAAATGAATGTTTAAATGCGGTTGAGAGCAACAAAAATGGTGATACGCCCCTGCATGTTGCTGCAAGGTTAGGGCATTTAGAGGTGGTTAAATTCCTTCTTAATGAGGTGGTTGATTTTGAAGCAGGAAACAGTTCCGATCTACTAGCAAAGACAAATAAGAAGGAAAGTACGGCGTTGCATGAAGCTGTGACGATGAATAAGTTGGAAATTGTTAAGCTTTTAATTGACAAAGATTCAAATTTAGTTTATTCGAATAATAAAGATGGAGAATCGCCATTGTTCTTGGCTATCGATAGAGAACTTGATGATATTGCTATTTTCATTTTAAGTAAAGTTCATTATGTCCATGGACAAGGATTATCTCAGAATAGAAGTTGGTCAGGAAGGAATGGTTTGAATGTTATGCATGCAGTTGTAATCCGTAACAATGGTCGAATAACACAGAAAATCAAAGGTACATCTTGTTTGTTTTTCAGTTGTTTAAGTTTATATATATATAGTTGTTCTGTTGTATGATATCTAATTGTTATTTAGTTTTTGTTAAATATATTTTGATTTTTTTTAAAAAAAACTTGTTATTATGCAATTAGTTGACTTCTACGAAAATCTTTTTTTTGAATACATCAGGTATTATTTTTGAAAAAAAAAATCAATGACAGTAAAAAAGTTAAAAACATAAAAAAAAATATATATATATTTTTGAATACATCAGGTATTATGTTTTAAACATATATAAATATTTTATTTTCAGGAAAGCCAGATATAGATACGGATGTGATGGAGGCGGTTTTCCAAAAATATGGTGATGATATTTTACAAGAAAAAGATAAGCATGGATGGACTCCTCTTCACTATGCGGTACACTTGAACGAGATAAGTTTGGTGTATAGATTTATGTCGCCAGGCGGCTCATCCCTTTGTTGTATCCAAGACAATGAAGGCATGTCCCCTCTTCACATTTCGGCCAGGAACGGTTCTTTTCGAGCAGCATGTGCATTAACCACAAATCGTTTAGGAATACATAGTCGCAAGATGTTCCAATTATTGGACAACAACGACCGAACTGTTCTACATGTTACGGCGGAGAGTAAAAACACTTTATTTTTTGCATCGAATATATTATTTTGGGATGAATGTCAGGATGTTATAAATTGGAAAGACAAAGATGGAAATACTTGCTTACATCTTGCCATCTTAAGTCGAAATTATGCGATGGTAACAATACTTTTATACTTTGATAAGGTTTACGGTGGAGTACTAGACAAATACGCTGTTAATAATAAGGGGATGACGGCCAATGATATTTTGTATGATAACTACGACCCCGTAAGATTTATATCTTCTACTTATTATCCAACGATTGCATATCCTTCCTTTTCAAAGTATAAGAGACTAAGTATAGTTTAATATATATACATTCTTGCAGATCTTGGGTCAGTCTATATTATTGTTAATGAAAGTGTTCAGTTTCTGTTCACGGAGCTTGGAAAGTGTACATCCAAAAGAATCATCCAACGAGACACTTACACGCGAGCGTAAACAAGACAATGGTGAGAACAAATTACACCCCAAGGACATAGCACAAGAATCATCCAACGGGACACTTACACGCGAGCTTAAACAAGACAATGGTGAGAACAAATTACTCCCCAAGGACATAGCACAAGAATCATCCACACAGATACTTGCGTTTGAGCTTAAACTAGGCAATGACATAGCGAACGTCAACTTACTTGTGGCGACAATCGTGGCAAGCATCACATTCGCTGCCGGTGTCCAAATTCCAGGTGGATACAACGATGCTGGCATGGCCATCTTAAAAGACAATGCGTCGTTCAAACTGTTCATGGTCTTTAACTCACTGGCTTTCGGTTTCTCAGCTGCCTCAATCTTCTTCAACTTTAAATTGGCGCTATATCAAAAGCGGTTCTGTCGACCAACCTTCTCGGTCATGGCCATTAATCTAAATGTCGCGTCTATTGCTTCAACGGTATTGGCTTATGCGATGTCTACAAAATCCACATTGTTGGATACCAAGACTTCTCCCTGGGTAATTGCGTCCTCTGCCTTCGTGATACCTGTGGCCTACTTTATTATACATTTGTATTTTTACTTTTTACGTCTTCTAATAACGGGAAGGAAGTAAGAGGTAGACTAGGGCGTCCGTGTATTACCATTATCCCTATTACCACATATTAAGTACTACTACTATCAAGATTAAAAGCTTTGATCTTCTTATTCAAAACAGTTACTTTGATTTATATTTATGCATATAAGGTAAATGTTGATTTATACCTATTTCCAATAAAGTTGGCAGTGCTGACAATGTTTTGTTCTAGAGCATTACCAATGAAATTTGTTCTTGGCATCAAATGGGCTTGGTCTTCTTTCTTCTCCATATATGACAAATAAAATTAAAAAAAAAAATGTTTGATTGACCAATTAGCCATTGTGCTTGTCACAGTAAGCAAACCAATAAAATATAATAAATTTCTTTTCATAGAAAGCTTTTTAATTTGTGTATTTGGTATATCACCTTCTAGAAAAATACATACAGAAGGTGTAAAACACCTCTAAAATTCATTCATTAGAAATAAAAACATTGGATTGATGATATATGAATTATGGGTTTCGAACATTGATGATGAAGACCTTTCGAAAAGGTAAATGCATGGGACCTAATTACTTAAAACTATCATACTTGAATTACACCTCATGTCATGTGGTGTTGTGATAAGAATGCTTTTGTTGGCATCCTTCTTTGTTTAGGTTAAGGGTTCGAATCCCATCACAAACCTTCTTAAGCCTAGCTCCAGCAATGTTGTTGATGCTCTAGACTAGCCGTGGAGATCTATTTTTAGGGATGAGAACGCACGTTTTTTGATTACCCAATCAAATGAATATAAGATACGATCTATTTTTTTTAATTATCATTATTGTAGATTTTTTTTAGAGATTTTGAATCATAACCCTAATTTGTTTGGATTAGAAAATTTCAATACTCTTTAGGAGTATCTTAAATGTATTGACATTTTTTTTTTTTTTGGGGGTTTCCTTGGTACTTAATTTTTATCTGGGTCTTTTTAATTTTGTATGATATTTGTAGCTAAAGACTCGAGTGAGAAGGATCATTTCTATGAGACTTTTTACGTTAATCGATATGATATCTCTTGTGCCAAACTCATTTGGCTTGTTAAGTTATATTTTTTGGTATTGTTAAGATTGTCTAATGTCTCTTTCCCTAAAAGATACAGGGCTTTGGATATTTTTAATGTTTTAAACTTGAGAATTAAAGATTTCTAATCGACTTCGGATTTAGTTTATTTCACTGTATTTTGGAATTTTTTAGTAGAATTTTGATATTTAGTACTTTAAGTTACTCAATGAAGTAACACGTTAATAATAATATTTCATAATAATTATTAAATTAAAATATGTAAAAACTAATATTAAATTACATCATCGGTGATATTTCAATTGCAACCTTACGTCACCCATACAACTTACAACTTACGTCATGGACTATAATTTTGACCTACCTATTAAATTTTGTCCTTTCAAAGCATTCTTATCTAGAAAAAGAAGGTATGTGTTGGTTGTATCTATTAAATTTTGAAAGGACAAACCCCATGCATAGTTGGGACTAGGTCTACGTTCCCATCTTGTTTGAATTAAAGCATCAAGTACATACCATCAGCCAAATTTTAATTAATATATTTTTTACTCCAACAAATTAAGAGTTAAGGATAAAAGAATAATTACAAAACTTTATTGTTATTATTAATTAAGAATGGTAAAATAAAAATGCGCATGAGAAACAGTTTTATAATTATCATCTCCATATTTATAGGTTTATTATATATTAACTATACTCTCTTAATTAGCACTTAATAATAATAGTTTTTAATTTTAACTTTTAACTCAATATAAGAACAAAATATAAATATTTAAAAATGTATCATTAGAATTAAAATTTCAATTTTATACTTCTAAAAATTAAAGTACCAAAAAAGTTCACTAAAAAATATAAGCTAAATAATATAAAAATAATATGCTTAAAAAATACATCTTTTTTTTGGTAAATCAGTAAGATTATATTGCACCACAAACAAATACAAAACAGAGAACAATCTAACAACAATTAATTACAATCTCTCAGAAGAGATTCCACCCAATTCTGATCTACCCTATTGAACTTACTGAAATTTATATTAAAAAGCCTCTCACACACACTATGAATAATATTCCTAACAATTACATCAATTGGAATACTAATCTGGTTCCACAAAACAGAATTTCTACTGTGCCAAATATGGTAAACCAAAGCTGAAATTATGCTGATAAAAATCTTCCTTCTGCCTTGAGAAATTTTTTTTTTCCCAATCCACTTCAGCAGGTACTTGAGATTATTCCCCTGATAAGCTATATTACACCACTGCAGAATCTCAACCAGAATTTTAGAACTAACACAACAAGAGAAAAACAGGTGCGAGTGGCACTCTACAGCATTCCCACATAGCAAACAAGCAAGACTGTGAAGAGGATTATATCTCTGAATTCTATCAAGAGTCGGTAATCTGTCAAGGAGAGCTAGCCAAATAATAACTCTATGTTTGGGATAAGAAAATCTGTCCCAAATCATAGCAAACTGCCACCTGCCAGCAACTATATTCAATTTAGACACTAGAGACGCTATAGTAAAATTGAACCTGTGAAACTCTTGGTGAGAAAACACAGATTTGAGTTTATCTTTCACTTGTACTATCCGTTTCCAATACCAGCTAGCATCTATCGGCGCTACATGATTCCACCAATCTCCTTGTTTAATGTAGATTGTGTTCACCCATTTAACCCATAAGTTGTCCTTCTTAGAGGAAATATCTCAAACATGTTTACCCATGGCACAAAAATTCCATAAGGCAATATCTCTAAACCCCAATCCTCCCTCTGATTTAGACCGGCAGATAACAGACCAAGAAACATGGCCCGGATTACAACTCCAATCAACCCCTTTCCACAAATAAGCTCTACAAACTTGTATAATTCTTTGCAAAACTGAACGAGGAAGAATCACTAATTGAGACCAGTAGGAGTTTATAGAAAGAAGAACTGAATTTATTAACACAATTCTACCAGCATAAGACAAATTCCTACTGCTCCAAATTCTAATCCTACTAACCATCTTATCCACCAAACTCACACAGTCAGCTTTAGAGATCCTTTTAGCACAAATCTTCATGCCTAGATACTGAAAAGGCAAGCTACATTTCTGAAAACCAGATAAAGCCACAAGTCTATCTATAGTATTCGAATTCATACCTGCCCCATAGACCGCGGATTTACTGATATTCGCTTTAAGACCAGAGGAATTAGAAAACAATTTAAAACCTTTCAACAATAAATGAGCAGAAATGTAATCTCCTTTACAGAATAAAAGAAGATCATCCGCAAAACAAAGATGAGTGGGCTTTAAACTTTGGCATCTAGGATGAAATTTAAACTCAGCCTCCTTAGCCACCTTGCTTAAGATTCTAGTCAAATACTCCATACCAATCACAAAAAGAAGAGGCGAGATTGGATCACCTTGACGTAAACCTCTTTTAGCTTGAAGAAAACCATGATGAGCACCATTAATGGAGAAAGAAAACCGAGTAGTAGTAACACACTCCATAATAAGATTGGTAAATTTTTTTGGAAACTTTAAGGCTTCAAGCATTTCTTTTAGAAAATCCCAATCAAGAGTATCATACGCTTTTTGAAGATCTATCTTGAACAAACAAGCTGACTTAGCACTCTTCCTGTCATAACCCCTAACCATGTCTTGACAAATCATAATATTATGAGCAATACGCCTTCCTTTAATAAACCCACTTTGATTTTCAGATATGATATCAGGGAGCACTTCTCTTAATCTCTTACAAATCATTTTAGAAGCAATTTTATAGACCACATTGCAGCAAGCAATTGGTCTATAATCACTCACTGAATTCGGACAGACCAATTTTGGAACCAAAGTAACAGTGGAGACATTAATCTGTTTCAGCAGACGACCAGAATTCAAAAAAGAGAGAATAGCTTTAGTCAGCTCAGCCCCTGTCACATCCCAAGTATCCTTAAAAAAACCACTGCTAAACCCATCTGGTCCTGGAGCTTTATCATCCGAAATAGAATTCAGAGCCTCTTTAACTTCTTCTACAGTATAATCACGCACCAACCAGTGAGCCTGAGACTGAGATATCAAAGTTCCTTCCTGCACCAATCTCTTGTGAACTATGGTTCTATTAGGAGTAGAGGTTCCCAAAAGAGATTTATAAAAATCTAGAAAAGCAGATATAACCCCCTCCTGAGTATCAATCCATCTACCATCCTGGTCTTGAATAGAATATATTGTATTGTGCTGCCTTCTCTTCTTCAGACTAGCATGAAACAATTTAGTATTCTCATCTCCACTTTTGAGCCAAGCAATCTTAGCTTTTTGACTAAGAAAACTCATGTAATTCTTGTGTGCTTCTCTATACACCTGCCGAGCCTTTTTTTCTTCCTCAATAAGCTGGAAATTGCCAGGATTACTTTGCAATTTCTGTTGAATCTGAATTAAATTATTATAGCTATCATGATCTTGAATCTCTACATTACCTCTGCCATGTCTATTCAATTCTTTTAATCCCATTTTGAGATGCTTCAGCTGAGAGACTAAACAGTACATAGGAGAACCTTCTATTTTGACCAACCAAGATTTCTTCACAATATCAGTAAAACCAATCAGATTTTTCCAAAAGTTAAAATATCTGAAAGGCTTTTTGATATTCTGCATAAGAGGATATATGGAGAGAAGACCAGGAGAATGATCAAACTCATCTTCAGGGAGAAAAGTCACCTCAGCTGTACTATATTTATCCCTCCACTGTCTGTTAGCTAAAAATCTATCTAAAAATATATCTATTGTCTACTTGCTCAGTTGTCGGTAAGAGGAAGTCCTCCACTATGGGAATCATCTCGTCAACTTCATCATCATCAACTACCTCATCAACAACATCTAGTTCCGTTTCCCCATGATAAATCCACCTCTCATAACCTTGATAAAATCCCCAATCGAATACATGTGCTTCGACAACAGATAAAATTTCAAGCCTGTTATTTATGCATCTGACACACGGACACCTAATTCTTCCATCAGAATCCTTATATTCCGAGGCCATCCTCAAAAAAGATTGTAGACCATTCCAATATTCTTGACAAGCACGATTTCTCAATGTTGTCCAAGTCTTGTCAATCGCCATCTAGAGTGTTACAAGAGTCTGTGAGTTTTAGTAATGTGAATAGGAATGGATAACAAAAAAATTTGTTATCATTTTTTAAATCTTATGCAATATTATAATATCTTATGTTATTTTATGATGTTTTATTATATAATTTTATTCACATTAAAAAAAATTCATTTCATTATTTTATTGTTAATACTTTAAACTTATCATTTCTGTGCCGATATCCCTGTAATCGATGGTTGTAGTCAACAACCATCAATCACAAGCATACCGGGACAGAAAAAATAAATTATTATAAGATATGTAGTAATTTTTAATTAATCATTATTAATTGTAAAAAAAATTATTAAATAAAATTTTTAATTTCTATATTAAAATAATTTAATAATAGTGAATATTATTAATTAGATAACATTAACTATTAAATTATATAATTAATAATATTAACTATTTAATTAATCATTATTAATTTTTAAGATTTGTATTAAATTAAATTAAATTATTCAATTAGATAATGTTATTTAATAAAGAATTAAATTAAATTATTTAATTAAATAATGTTGAATCAAACTTTTATTAATTAAAAAATTAAAAAATAAATTATTATAAGATATGTAGTAATTTTTAATTAATCATTATTAATTGTAAAAAAAATTATTAAATAAATTTTTTAATTTCTATATTAAAATAATTTAATAATAGTGAATATTATTAATTAGATAACATTAACTATTAAATTATATAATTAATAATATTAACTATTTAATTAATCATTATTAATTTTTAAGATTTGTATTAAATTAAATTAAATTATTCAATTAGATAATGTTATTTAATAAAGAATTAAATTAAATTATTTAATTAAATAATGTTGAATCAAACTTTTATTAATTAAAAAATTAAAAAATAAATTATTATAAGTTATGTAGTAATTTTTAATTAATCATTATTAATTGTAAAAAAAATTATTAAATAAATTTTTTAATTTCTATATTAAAATAATTTAATAATAGTGAATATTATTAATTAGATAACATTAACTATTAAATTATATAATTAATAATATTAACTATTTAATTAATCATTATTAATTTTTAAGATTTGTATTAAATTAAATTAAATTATTCAATTAGATAATGTTATTTAATAAATAATTAAATTAAATTATTTAATTAAATAATGTTGAATCAAAATTTTATTAATTAAAAAATTAAAAAATAAATTATTATAAGATATGTAGTAATTTTTAATTAATCATTATTAATTGTAAAAAAATTTATTAAATAAATTTTTTAATTTCTATATTAAAATAATTTAATAATAGTGAATATTATTAATTAGATAACATTAACTATTAAATTATATAATTAATAATATTAACTATTTAATTAATCATTATTAATTTTTAAGATTTGTATTAAATTAAATTAAATTAAATTATTCAATTAGATAATGTTATTTAATAAATAATTAAATTAAATTATTTAATTAAATAATGTTGAATCAAACTTTTATTAATTAATTAATTAAAAAATAAATTATTATAAGATATGTAGTAATTTTTAATTAATCATTATTAATTGTAAAAAAATTTATTAAATAAATTTTTTAATTTCTATATTAAAATAATTTAATAATAGTGAATATTATTAATTAGATAACATTAACTATTAAATTATATAATTAATAATATTAACTATTTAATTAATCATTATTAATTTTTAAGATTTGTATTAAATTAAATTAAATTAAATTATTCAATTAGATAATGTTATTCAATAAAAAATTAAATTAAATTATTTAATTAAATAATGTTGAATCAAAATTTTATTATTTAATTAATTAAACTAAGAAAAAAACTACTAGAAAGACAGCAATTAAACTAAAAAACATAAAAGATTCTTATTTTTTTAATCCCTATATATGAAAAAGTTCAAAGAAATCACCCAATATATATATATTATATATATGAATCAATATATATATATATGAAAGTTACCTGGATCTTCAAGATCTTTGCCCCTAAATACTTTAAATACCAATGAAAGCCAGATGCAAGTTCAACTCCAGTAGTCCCTTTGACTCTGAAAAAAACGTGAGATAAAGCCTTAAATCAGGGTGCATACTCACTGTATAGCAGATAGTCTATTGTGACAAAATGTTACATAAAAAATTTAAATTGAATTTTTGATACTCACTGTATAGCAGATAATCTATTGAAAATTTGATTACTTCTCCTAGAGACGAAGCATTCGAGAGAAATCTATAAAACCCATTTCAGAATCAGATTAATTACATAAACTACTGCTGACATACTCTTTATGACATTTCCTCGTCCAGTAACAGGTCTACTCTACTCTAATTTTTTGCTAATACGCTGTCATGGTTCATGCAGCTGTTCTCAGTAAAAAATTACACTTGTAATTCATGTTCTGAATTTATTGTCAAAAAGTCTGTTACATAGTGTGATGTAAGCTGAACATTTTAAAAATCTAGATCCAATAAATCATGTGGAAGTTAATACAGTCCATCCGTTGCTTTTAGAAAATGTTATTCCTCTCTTTTGTACATGTGTTTAAGTATTATATATGTATACAAACAATACTTTTTTTTTCTTTCTATACAGCATATGTAAATATGTAAGAATAGTTCCTCTTTACATTTTCAGTGGATAAATTCTTCTTGGTTGTGTGTTTGGGTTATTAAATTTGAGTATAAGTCTTGTTAGTCATTGGTTTGCTTCTTCATGGTGTGAGGTTGTTTACAGTTTATAGATTTATGTATTGTTTTATCCTTGTTTTGGTTTTGTCGAGTGAGTTAGACTTATCTTTTTCCTGCTCTCTTTATATACTGTATGTATGAACAGTCAATCATGTTTCTGTTATACTGAAGCAGATGATCTAAGCAACATGATTTTAGATTTGTGGTCACTTAACGTGTCATAATATTATAAAACTGTCTCCTTGCTTCTAGATTTTAGTTGTGAGTGGTGAATGCTCTGATTTGCTCTAATTTTTTTATCTTGCAAGTGCTTTTTTAGTCTGGCACATGGTTTTGTTGCCAGAGACATTCTTTTGGTAATTCTTATTGGTTTTGTTGCCAGAGGCATTCTTTTTTAGTGATGTTGCTTCATTCGTTGTTTTGCATGGTAGTACATCTTGCTATACCCTGCTGTTTCGTCAAGTTTTGGAGTTATTACAAATTTAATTTAAACTTTATATGCTTACAGGTGGAAACTAGCTTAAGTCTTATGTTCTTAATAATAAAAGGACTTTTTTTTTTTACAATGTGCAGGTATATTGAGATGATTTCTTTGGAGCAATTCTTGACAACATTTGTAGTTGAGACCTTTAGAATGGAAGATTGTATTTCACTAATTTTTGTATACATTTCTTGTTTTGTATTTAGTGATAAAAGAATTTGAATTGGGCATAAATTATGTTGTAATATGATTTCTTAAGCCTAGACTAGTAGACTAAATATTGTAATTACATTTTGAGTAATTAAAAAAAATCTATTTATGTTACCTTATTTGGCTTCAACTTTCATATTTGTTTTCCTACTTTTGTGTATTAAAAAAAGATTATGTTTCAATAAGCTAATATAACACATGTGTTATACTAAAGTGTAGTATAACACAAAAAATGTGTTATACTAAAGTGTAGTACAACACAAAAAAAAATGTTATACTAAAGTGTAGTATAACACAAAAAAAGTGTTATACTAAAGTGTAGTATAACCCAGAAAAAGTGTTATATAATCGATTATAAATAACATAATTAAACACTTATCTATACATTAAAATAGCAGAGAAATTGTGTTATCGTTGACAGTACAATAACACATCTGTATAACACTGATAAAGTGTTATGTAAAGTACCCTGACCTACGATAACATAGTCGGTCTTAACACATCAAAAAGTGTTATCGTATGTTTTGATAACACATTTTCGGTGTTATTAAAAACATTTTTTCTTGTAGTGACTAGTCTTCCTTGAGTTGGACACCCGATGTGTATTTCGAATAAATTATTAAGTACACGACAAAATCAATAAACAATTTGATATTGACTATATTCTCGTCAATCAACTTTATAAATACATTATTTTAACTAATTTCTCTACAATTCTCTAAATTAAAAGTGACATTTTAGCGATTAAATTATTATATTTTGTCCCAGGGTACCTATTTGTTATGCATGGGGTGAAGTGACAATTCATAGTTACCTACATAATAATAATGATGATAATGATGATGATGATGATGATTTTTTAAAATATTGTTGGGAGAATAGACCATGCATTTACTTTATCCAAACGTGTCTTGTTCTCGTTCTTTGTATTAATATACAATATAGAACTACCTAGCTACTCGGTACCGCAACTAACCGATCATTATATAATAGAAATAAATGTTTCTAGATTTAGTGCTGATGGTGAAAACCCCATGCAAAACACGTTCACCCTTTTAAACAAATACTCCATCACATAAGAATCAACTCTTCATATAAATACGTTCAAAAGTAGTATTCTCACTGTTATGCTACCACCAAATAGTTGGATTTCAAAAGTTACAAATCCAAAAAATAAACTTAGCTACCCTAATTCACCAAAACAAAATCCCATAGTTAAATTCCAATTCATATATACCTTAATAAATTCATAAATAATTCACAAGTCATAAACTTCGCCTTGAACTTGAAAATTTTAATAAAAATTTGTTCATACTAAACATAGGAAAATCCAAACTTCGGATCCTCATTTGTCCAGGTATCCAATAGTCTCAAATGAGCGTTTCCTAGAAGGGGGAGATAGGGGGAAAATACCAAACTCAAGTTCCTCTCTTTTACCATTGAAAGCCACGTAGTTGTATAAAACAATACAGAGAACCAATAAATGGGCGTCTATATAAAACTAACGACCTCCAAGTAAATTAAACACATCCTGCTAATCCCTTAGCTAATTTATCATCATAAGCTCCGACTTCCTTGTCCGGTATGCCATTCTGACCACAACCCTCACCACATGATCTACCCAATATGATGCCGTAAAAACTAGGTGCCTATAAGTAATGTACAAGCATATTTTTTAATGACTAAATTTTATCTCATCACCATTCAATTTTATAAATAAATTATCTTAACTAACTATAGTGCAATTTTATAAATTAAAAGTTGCATTTTAACAAAAGTTATTATTCTTATTGTATATTTGTTGATGCGATTTTCTTAAAATGCTCTTTTAAATTTTCTAATATAATAATTAAATAAATCATCTGCTTTCCCTAATAATGCCTCTCACTACACCAAAAATGTAAATTAGTGACATTTGAAAAAAAAAAAAGTCTCAATAATTGTATTTTAGTGAAATTTGGCCAAAAGTGTCAGTTTAGTGAGAATAAATGACATTTTAATTAGTGACATTTTTTTTAAATGTTACAATAAATGTATTTGATAAAAAAATACCACTAATTTGTAAATAGTTAGTTTTAGTAGCTTTTATAAAAATATCACTAGATATATCAATAGTGGCATTATAAAAATGTCACAAAATATTAGATTTAGGGACATTTTGAAAATGTCACTTAAATATAAAAGTTTTAGTGACATTTTAAAAGTGTTATGATAGTTTGTGAAATTTTTTAGTGGCATTTTTTATTTTTCAATTTTTTTTAATTTGTCTTTTTGTAAATTATAATGAGATTTTAAATGTAATGTAACAATGCAATAAATTAGGATATTAAATTTTGTTTTGGCAATATATAGTAAGATAGTTCATATGAATAGTATGCAGTATATAATTGATATTTATATCGAGCAACAAAATTAAAAAATTGTAGCTTTTTTTTAAACAAAATTGTTAATAACAATTTCAATAATTAATGATATTTAAATACATGTAATTTATTAAATACAAGTAATTAAATGAAAATATATAAAAATATATTATTATTACATGGTATATACATGCATGAGATATATATTATTTATAGAATATTAGATTATCAATTTTAATAGGGAATCAAATGCACGTGATTCTAAAAAATTAGTTGTAAATAATAATTAAAAATCTCATTAATATTAATATTATAAAACCCCACGTATGCTCTCTTATCGCTTGATTTTCTCTCCTACATCTCACAACTACCCACTACTATGATCACTCATCACACTCATTCAAATTCCCTCAAAGTTTTCATTATTAAATGTCACTAAATATATTAATATATAATTACTCTATATCTATAATAAAATAGAGGGCTGAGGACACAAAGCCCGTCTATATGCATGCAGCATTACTTGTAATAAAACAACATGATCGTGAAACTAAATAAAACAACATGCATGCAGCATTACTTGTGATATTAATAAAACACAAAGGAGTAACTAATCAAGCCCTGATGAGTAGTCTCGTCATTAGCTTAATTACAAAGAAGACACTAGCGGGAATGGAATCAATATTGTCTGCAATCTAGTTGTTGCATATAGACAATAGACACCTTATTGTAGGAAACAGGACACACATAGACACCAGGATATATATATATATATATAAACCAGCCACCAGACAAATCTACAGCAAGACAAGGATAAATCGAAGGATTAAATATCCACGGAGTAATGGTTGATCTGGTGTGTTTGTTTGTTTCATGCTTGAGGGTGGTGCACCACCTCCAGCACCAAAGCCCTTTCCTGGCCATCCTGGTTGGCAATGAGACACTCCGGGCTGCCGGGGACCGCACTCCTGCATGTACAGAACTTGTTGTTTCCTCTGTTGTATATTACCACGAATTCAGGGCCAGAGTTTGAAATATCCACAATACATAACTGCGTGTCCATGTTACATTCGTCACAGCCGTCAGGAATGATCCATTCGCCGTAAGTGCGATACCAAAATTTTTGGACATAAATGGATTTTAGGCAGACAAATCCACTGTGATGATGCTTCCTGATCTCAAACAGTATTCTGGGGTCATCTTTTGTTGTTTCAATGAAGAACAAATACGGTCGGTTATCGATTATACCGGGGATGAGATATTTACCATCTTTGCGCCTGATGGCCACGACTTCGGGACACGGACACGGACACTCGACAACAGCCTTTTTTGACGCCATTCTTCTTTACTCACTCCAGTTGATTCACTGAATGCATTATCTGTTTCGTTTGCTACGTATTTATAGCCAAAATATATTGGAACTTCAAATATATATTTAATGTTATATTGATTAGAAGACTTGATGCTATTTTGTCCCAAAGTGACAACGTGTTTTGCATGTCACCGTTCGTACTAAAATCTTCAAATATAAGCCCAGCTGTTTAGTTGGGCGCTTTTATTTTTAATTCTTTTTCTTATTGAAGTAATATTATTAATAATAAATAAAAATATAAACGGAATTTATTACCGGTCTCGCAGCAAATAATAATAAAGTAATATAATGTATATATGTGTAATATAATAATAAAAAATGGTGTAATATATTAAACTAATGGTGTTTTTTTTTTTACGGTTGTACTAGGGGTCAATTCAAATGTACTTGCCTGATTAGTGTTACCTGCTATAGCCAGTTTTAATTACCGGCTGTGATGGCACCAAATTATTATATTAGTTAATAGGTGGGCAATTTAGTCGATTCATGTTATATGTAGGGATAAAAATGTAATGCTAATATTAAAATACAAATGAACTACTGGATGACTATGGGACTTCAACATGTAATTTACTTATTTTTATACGCAACCATATAAGTAAATTAAGTAATGGGATATATCGAGAGTAAATGTGATTATTACTCGTGTAATATTTGTAAAATAATCCATTAAAAGCTACATGTATATATGTATAATCAATTAATTATATTAAATTATTACCTTTATTAATTTCACAAACGGTTTATTATATTATACATGATTTTTAGAGGAGTTATTAATTCTTATATTTAATGGGGTTTTGTCTCCTAGTGAATATGTGTTTTGCATGGGATAGGTAGGTGTCAATATGAATGGATAATCAGAAAGATGTCATTTTAGTTTTTAAATAACTTCTCATAATAGTATCATAAATGTTGATGTTACTGTAGTCTTCGTCTTTCCTGATTTTTTTTCTTGTAGCAGGCCCTGCTAGTAAAATCAAATTATGTGTATATTTATATGTAGGTGTAGCTGTTTATATATAGATAAGAGATTTGTGATCCAAAATATAGCAGTACTTTATATGGCGAGTAACGTAAGTCGGAAACGGAGCAACCCAACGTCATTAATAAACTACAATGAAGAATGTGTTTCATGAAAGATCTAAATAATTTATTATTAAAAAAATATAATCATTTGTAAAATAATGATAGAATTATATATATATATATACTAGGTATAAAATACGTGCAATGCACGTTATATTTCGGTGAAGCAAAATATAGAACATGATGCCTCCATTTGGTGCCTTGTTATGTGCACGTACAAGGCACGTGCTATAGCATTATAAAATCATCATCATTATGAAATTATCATAATCATATATAAAATCCAACGAAATCTTCAATAATTTTGGGCACGATCGAAATTCTCCTGCTGTTTGACAATATCATAAGTCGTCTGAAATCGTTCATTGGGACGTACTTTTTCCATGTCAGTGAAGAATTGAATCAGGTCATTCTTCAATAGATTTTCATTGCTAAACACCCCTGCCTCCTTCTGTGTTATATATAACACATATAATTAATTATTATCTTGTTAAAAATATATAAACAATTAAATAAAAACAAGAAATGGTGGCGAGGATTGTTTTACCATCTTAGTTACCGAAAAGTCGATTTCAGTGTAGAACCTATCCCAGACCTGAAAAGTAAAAGCAAAAAAAAACATCAACACTTAAAAAATAAAAAATCAAATAATTTTTCTTTTTCTTTTTCTTTTAAGATAATTGGAACATATATATATACCCTGTCACAGAATTGGGTCTTACAAATATCAATCAATGAATGATTTTCTAGATGTAAATGCGCTGCAACTTTCTCTACACGAGCAAATATTATCTGAAGATATCTTTTGTATTGTTCTAGCTCTGTCCATTGTATCACAATTTCAATCATGAACTCTTCGCCGTACATATCTTCCAATGAAAGAATCACCTACACCAACACACAAACTTAATAATATCATGTTTTTAATAAAGAATCTATATGATTTCATTTTTATTCTAGTTAAAAAAAAAAAACCTATGAATTAAGTCACGGAGCTTACATAGTTTGAAATCCTTTGTTTCAAAATGCTCTCATATTTATCATAAAACTCACGAATTACATAATGTCAAAAACCATGTATGTCTTTCGTACAGAAAATGTTGTAAACAGCTCTGTATAACATGGAAATGGGTAATATGTTAAAATATAATTAACGCAATCTATTATTAATATATGTTTAAACTTTGAAAATCAAAAGGGAATATTATATTTACATATATATATATATACTTACGTGTATGCATTCATTCTGTCCTCCATATTCCATTCGTCTCTAACATCTTCATCAAGTTTCATATGTATTTTACGAATCGATGCATTCACAACCACCATTGTATCTCTTATAATTTTCTTAACCACTTCTTCACGATTGTTTCTTCTAGTCTCTTCATCATCAGCAGTAGTAATTATCAACAACTTGGCCATACTTCTTGATTTTGATGACTTGAGTACTTCTTGCTAATCACCAAATTTATATATATGAAAACAAAATCAGGGAAATTTTTTATGGTTGTGTACTCTTGAAAGGATGTGTACTTCTGAAGGGTCGTGTACTATTGAAAGGATATGTACTTCTAAAGTGTTGTATTGTTTAATTTTTTTAACATTAATTATTTGATTGTGTAAAGAACCAATTATTGTATTTTTTGGGAATAGAAGCAATTGTTCAGTTTGGATGACTTATCTAAATTTAACTTTTTTTTTAGCATATTCTGTTAAATTCGTAACAAATTCTGTTAAAACATACCAAAATCCGTTAAATACTAAACTCTGTTAGATAGCCACTTATATAATAGGTAAGATATAAAGCATTTTATATTTAAGTAAAATAAAACTCATTGATTTAGAGAGAAGAAATTAATCTAGTAGCATGCTAATAATCAAACCATAGATGTATGATTTAAACAATTATTTTGACATAAACATTTAGATAAATCTGCATACATGATTATCTATTGATTTGGATATTTTATGTAGTGACTTAATTTGGATTCTTTACAGTAAACAATCACCACTAACAAATTGACGTGGTACTGCAGTTTTAAATTGTGGTAAGAGTTTTCATACAACAGTTCTGATACTATTGTATCATGCAATGTAGTATCATGTACTAACAAGAGACAACAGTTTAAATCAAAATTTCGTCCACTTGCTCCCTGATACAGGAACAAAATTCATTACATTCTTTTTCAATCACTGGTCTGCAGTCATTAATGATAGGATGTTGGCAAATTGATAAAAAAGTTATATTTTATATGTTGTTATATTAAAAATTTATAAGTTAGGTTTTCAAATAATGTAGAACTAGGGATCACTTCCTAAATTTTGGAGCTCTATATCTCTGTGTGGAACTCCTTGCTGCGTGTAAAGATTTGATTGTAGACTCTGAAGAACTTGCTTCTAACTCTATTTCAACTCACGAGGCATGCTGTTCCATCATTCAGAACTGTTTTGATTCACTAATTCATATTCTCTGCTCTACCCTTGTTGCAACTGGTAATGAAGCTGTTCATGATGTGGATATTTACTTTAGAGGTAATTGGTTTGATTTAAAGTACATATTTTGTCTGGTTAAACAAGTCACTGTTTTGATATTATAATGCCGTTTCTTGGCCCTTCTTTAGTAGCCCATTTTTTTGTTTGTTTGTTTTTGCTTTGGAGAAAATATAATTTGCACTTCAGTACTATTTTTCTATAAGTAATTTTAGAACCAATGTCATGAGAGTTACAAAGTAAACTTTTGTAATTCCTAGTATTTTTTTTTTCTCCTTTTAAGTTCTTATATATATATTCTGTCTGAGTAACAATATGTAAATTTTTAATAGCATTTTTTGCAGTAAAGAGCTTGCAGATGGTGACCTAGACTTTTCAACAGACCCATGGCCTAGTATTTCTAAAGGTGCCAAAGATTTAGTAAGGAAAATGCTTATTCGAGATCCCAATAGGTGGATATCTGCACATGATGTTTTGTGTGAGTTTCTGTCACTGGTTTGCTTTCATAATTACAATTTTTGTGTTTGACCTGTGTTGCTACTGAAATTAAAGGGTTGCAATTATTGTTGAGCAAAGCTTTTTGGAAAAGCATCTGTTATTCTTTTCAGCTGCTTTATAAATAATTATTCTCATCATTTTTGTTCAACAATTGTCATATTTTTTTCCACTGCCTTCACAGATTATAACATGTGTATATTGACAATCATTTTAATTTTAATTGTCTAACCTTTTTGCAAACATATGAAAGATCCTGTATTCAAAAGTGGATAGACATACCTGGCAGTACCAGGGATTGTGTGT
This sequence comes from Humulus lupulus, assembly GCF_963169125.1. Classification (NCBI taxonomy): domain Eukaryota; kingdom Viridiplantae; phylum Streptophyta; class Magnoliopsida; order Rosales; family Cannabaceae; genus Humulus; species Humulus lupulus. The sequence goes on from NW_026908654.1 coordinate 135,942, forward strand.
CCTCGTCCAGTAACAGGTCTACTCTACTCTAATTTTTTGCTAATACGCTGTCATGGTTCATGCAGCTGTTCTCAGTAAAAAATTACACTTGTAATTCATGTTCTGAATTTATTGTCAAAAAGTCTGTTACATAGTGTGATGTAAGCTGAACATTTTAAAAATCTAGATCCAATAAATCATGTGGAAGTTAATACAGTCCATCCGTTGCTTTTAGAAAATGTTATTCCTCTCTTTTGTACATGTGTTTAAGTATTATATATGTATACAAACAATACTTTTTTTTTCTTTCTATACAGCATATGTAAATATGTAAGAATAGTTCCTCTTTACATTTTCAGTGGATAAATTCTTCTTGGTTGTGTGTTTGGGTTATTAAATTTGAGTATAAGTCTTGTTAGTCATTGGTTTGCTTCTTCATGGTGTGAGGTTGTTTACAGTTTATAGATTTATGTATTGTTTTATCCTTGTTTTGGTTTTGTCGAGTGAGTTAGACTTATCTTTTTCCTGCTCTCTTTATATACTGTATGTATGAACAGTCAATCATGTTTCTGTTATACTGAAGCAGATGATCTAAGCAACATGATTTTAGATTTGTGGTCACTTAACGTGTCATAATATTATAAAACTGTCTCCTTGCTTCTAGATTTTAGTTGTGAGTGGTGAATGCTCTGATTTGCTCTAATTTTTTTATCTTGCAAGTGCTTTTTTAGTCTGGCACATGGTTTTGTTGCCAGAGACATTCTTTTGGTAATTCTTATTGGTTTTGTTGCCAGAGGCATTCTTTTTTAGTGATGTTGCTTCATTCGTTGTTTTGCATGGTAGTACATCTTGCTATACCCTGCTGTTTCGTCAAGTTTTGGAGTTATTACAAATTTAATTTAAACTTTATATGCTTACAGGTGGAAACTAGCTTAAGTCTTATGTTCTTAATAATAAAAGGACTTTTTTTTTTTACAATGTGCAGGTATATTGAGATGATTTCTTTGGAGCAATTCTTGACAACATTTGTAGTTGAGACCTTTAGAATGGAAGATTGTATTTCACTAATTTTTGTATACATTTCTTGTTTTGTATTTAGTGATAAAAGAATTTGAATTGGGCATAAATTATGTTGTAATATGATTTCTTAAGCCTAGACTAGTAGACTAAATATTGTAATTACATTTTGAGTAATTAAAAAAAATCTATTTATGTTACCTTATTTGGCTTCAACTTTCATATTTGTTTTCCTACTTTTGTGTATTAAAAAAAGATTATGTTTCAATAAGCTAATATAACACATGTGTTATACTAAAGTGTAGTATAACACAAAAAATGTGTTATACTAAAGTGTAGTACAACACAAAAAAAAATGTTATACTAAAGTGTAGTATAACACAAAAAAAGTGTTATACTAAAGTGTAGTATAACCCAGAAAAAGTGTTATATAATCGATTATAAATAACATAATTAAACACTTATCTATACATTAAAATAGCAGAGAAATTGTGTTATCGTTGACAGTACAATAACACATCTGTATAACACTGATAAAGTGTTATGTAAAGTACCCTGACCTACGATAACATAGTCGGTCTTAACACATCAAAAAGTGTTATCGTATGTTTTGATAACACATTTTCGGTGTTATTAAAAACATTTTTTCTTGTAGTGACTAGTCTTCCTTGAGTTGGACACCCGATGTGTATTTCGAATAAATTATTAAGTACACGACAAAATCAATAAACAATTTGATATTGACTATATTCTCGTCAATCAACTTTATAAATACATTATTTTAACTAATTTCTCTACAATTCTCTAAATTAAAAGTGACATTTTAGCGATTAAATTATTATATTTTGTCCCAGGGTACCTATTTGTTATGCATGGGGTGAAGTGACAATTCATAGTTACCTACATAATAATAATGATGATAATGATGATGATGATGATGATTTTTTAAAATATTGTTGGGAGAATAGACCATGCATTTACTTTATCCAAACGTGTCTTGTTCTCGTTCTTTGTATTAATATACAATATAGAACTACCTAGCTACTCGGTACCGCAACTAACCGATCATTATATAATAGAAATAAATGTTTCTAGATTTAGTGCTGATGGTGAAAACCCCATGCAAAACACGTTCACCCTTTTAAACAAATACTCCATCACATAAGAATCAACTCTTCATATAAATACGTTCAAAAGTAGTATTCTCACTGTTATGCTACCACCAAATAGTTGGATTTCAAAAGTTACAAATCCAAAAAATAAACTTAGCTACCCTAATTCACCAAAACAAAATCCCATAGTTAAATTCCAATTCATATATACCTTAATAAATTCATAAATAATTCACAAGTCATAAACTTCGCCTTGAACTTGAAAATTTTAATAAAAATTTGTTCATACTAAACATAGGAAAATCCAAACTTCGGATCCTCATTTGTCCAGGTATCCAATAGTCTCAAATGAGCGTTTCCTAGAAGGGGGAGATAGGGGGAAAATACCAAACTCAAGTTCCTCTCTTTTACCATTGAAAGCCACGTAGTTGTATAAAACAATACAGAGAACCAATAAATGGGCGTCTATATAAAACTAACGACCTCCAAGTAAATTAAACACATCCTGCTAATCCCTTAGCTAATTTATCATCATAAGCTCCGACTTCCTTGTCCGGTATGCCATTCTGACCACAACCCTCACCACATGATCTACCCAATATGATGCCGTAAAAACTAGGTGCCTATAAGTAATGTACAAGCATATTTTTTAATGACTAAATTTTATCTCATCACCATTCAATTTTATAAATAAATTATCTTAACTAACTATAGTGCAATTTTATAAATTAAAAGTTGCATTTTAACAAAAGTTATTATTCTTATTGTATATTTGTTGATGCGATTTTCTTAAAATGCTCTTTTAAATTTTCTAATATAATAATTAAATAAATCATCTGCTTTCCCTAATAATGCCTCTCACTACACCAAAAATGTAAATTAGTGACATTTGAAAAAAAAAAAAGTCTCAATAATTGTATTTTAGTGAAATTTGGCCAAAAGTGTCAGTTTAGTGAGAATAAATGACATTTTAATTAGTGACATTTTTTTTAAATGTTACAATAAATGTATTTGATAAAAAAATACCACTAATTTGTAAATAGTTAGTTTTAGTAGCTTTTATAAAAATATCACTAGATATATCAATAGTGGCATTATAAAAATGTCACAAAATATTAGATTTAGGGACATTTTGAAAATGTCACTTAAATATAAAAGTTTTAGTGACATTTTAAAAGTGTTATGATAGTTTGTGAAATTTTTTAGTGGCATTTTTTATTTTTCAATTTTTTTTAATTTGTCTTTTTGTAAATTATAATGAGATTTTAAATGTAATGTAACAATGCAATAAATTAGGATATTATATTTTGTTTTGGCAATATATAGTAAGATAGTTCATATGAATAGTATGCAGTATATAATTGATATTTATATCGAGCAACAAAATTAAAAAATTGTAGCTTTTTTTTAAACAAAATTGTTAATAACAATTTCAATAATTAATGATATTTAAATACATGTAATTTATTAAATACAAGTAATTAAATGAAAATATATAAAAATATATTATTATTACATGGTATATACATGCATGAGATATATATTATTTATAGAATATTAGATTATCAATTTTAATAGGGAATCAAATGCACGTGATTCTAAAAAATTAGTTGTAAATAATAATTAAAAATCTCATTAATATTAATATTATAAAACCCCACGTATGCTCTCTTATCGCTTGATTTTCTCTCCTACATCTCACAACTACCCACTACTATGAACACTCATCACACTCATTCAAATTCCCTCAAAGTTTTCATTATTAAATGTCACTAAATATATTAATATATAATTACTCTATATCTATAATAAAATAGAGGGCTGAGGACACAAAGCCCGTCTATATGCATGCAGCATTACTTGTAATAAAACAACATGATCGTGAAACTAAATAAAACAACATGCATGCAGCATTACTTGTGATATTAATAAAACACAAAGGAGTAACTAATCAAGCCCTGATGAGTAGTCTCGTCATTAGCTTAATTACAAAGAAGACACTAGCGGGAATGGAATCAATATTGTCTGCAATCTAGTTGTTGCATATAGACAATAGACACCTTATTGTAGGAAACAGGACACACATAGACACCAGGATATATATATATATATATAAACCAGCCACCAGACAAATCTACAGCAAGACAAGGATAAATCGAAGGATTAAATATCCACGGAGTAATGGTTGATCTGGTGTGTTTGTTTGTTTCATGCTTGAGGGTGGTGCACCACCTCCAGCACCAAAGCCCTTTCCTGGCCATCCTGGTTGGCAATGAGACACTCCGGGCTGCCGGGGACCGCACTCCTGCATGTACAGAACTTGTTGTTTCCTCTGTTGTATATTACCACGAATTCAGGGCCAGAGTTTGAAATATCCACAATACATAACTGCGTGTCCATGTTACATTCGTCACAGCCGTCAGGAATGATCCATTCGCCGTAAGTGCGATACCAAAATTTTTGGACATAAATGGATTTTAGGCAGACAAATCCACTGTGATGATGCTTCCTGATCTCAAACAGTATTCTGGGGTCATCTTTTGTTGTTTCAATGAAGAACAAATACGGTCGGTTATCGATTATACCGGGGATGAGATATTTACCATCTTTGCGCCTGATGGCCACGACTTCGGGACACGGACACGGACACTCGACAACAGCCTTTTTTGACGCCATTCTTCTTTACTCACTCCAGTTGATTCACTGAATGCATTATCTGTTTCGTTTGCTACGTATTTATAGCCAAAATATATTGGAACTTCAAATATATATTTAATGTTATATTGATTAGAAGACTTGATGCTATTTTGTCCCAAAGTGACAACGTGTTTTGCATGTCACCGTTCGTACTAAAATCTTCAAATATAAGCCCAGCTGTTTAGTTGGGCGCTTTTATTTTTAATTCTTTTTCTTATTGAAGTAATATTATTAATAATAAATAAAAATATAAACGGAATTTATTACCGGTCTCGCAGCAAATAATAATAAAGTAATATAATGTATATATGTGTAATATAATAATAAAAAATGGTGTAATATATTAAACTAATGGTGTTTTTTTTTTTACGGTTGTACTAGGGGTCAATTCAAATGTACTTGCCTGATTAGTGTTACCTGCTATAGCCAGTTTTAATTACCGGCTGTGATGGCACCAAATTATTATATTAGTTAATAGGTGGGCAATTTAGTCGATTCATGTTATATGTAGGGATAAAAATGTAATGCTAATATTAAAATACAAATGAACTACTGGATGACTATGGGACTTCAACATGTAATTTACTTATTTTTATACGCAACCATATAAGTAAATTAAGTAATGGGATATATCGAGAGTAAATGTGATTATTACTCGTGTAATATTTGTAAAATAATCCATTAAAAGCTACATGTATATATGTATAATCAATTAATTATATTAAATTATTACCTTTATTAATTTCACAAACGGTTTATTATATTATACATGATTTTTAGAGGAGTTATTAATTCTTATATTTAATGGGGTTTTGTCTCCTAGTGAATATGTGTTTTGCATGGGATAGGTAGGTGTCAATATGAATGGATAATCAGAAAGATGTCATTTTAGTTTTTAAATAACTTCTCATAATAGTATCATAAATGTTGATGTTACTGTAGTCTTCGTCTTTCCTGATTTTTTTTCTTGTAGCAGGCCCTGCTAGTAAAATCAAATTATGTGTATATTTATATGTAGGTGTAGCTGTTTATATATAGATAAGAGATTTGTGATCCAAAATATAGCAGTACTTTATATGGCGAGTAACGTAAGTCGGAAACGGAGCAACCCAACGTCATTAATAAACTACAATGAAGAATGTGTTTCATGAAAGATCTAAATAATTTATTATTAAAAAAATATAATCATTTGTAAAATAATGATAGAATTATATATATATATATACTAGGTATAAAATACGTGCAATGCACGTTATATTTCGGTGAAGCAAAATATAGAACATGATGCCTCCATTTGGTGCCTTGTTATGTGCACGTACAAGGCACGTGCTATAGCATTATAAAATCATCATCATTATGAAATTATCATAATCATATATAAAATCCAACGAAATCTTCAATAATTTTGGGCACGATCGAAATTCTCCTGCTGTTTGACAATATCATAAGTCGTCTGAAATCGTTCATTGGGACGTACTTTTTCCATGTCAGTGAAGAATTGAATCAGGTCATTCTTCAATAGATTTTCATTGCTAAACACCCCTGCCTCCTTCTGTGTTATATATAACACATATAATTAATTATTATCTTGTTAAAAATATATAAACAATTAAATAAAAACAAGAAATGGTGGCGAGGATTGTTTTACCATCTTAGTTACCGAAAAGTCGATTTCAGTGTAGAACCTATCCCAGACCTGAAAAGTAAAAGAAAAAAAAAACATCAACACTTAAAAAATAAAAAATCAAATAATTTTTCTTTTTCTTTTTCTTTTAAGATAATTGGAACATATATATATACCCTGTCACAGAATTGGGTTTTACAAATATCAATCAATGAATGATTTTCTAGATGTAAATGCGCTGCAACTTTCTCTACACGAGCAAATATTATCTGAAGATATCTTTTGTATTGTTCTAGCTCTGTCCATTGTATCACAATTTCAATCATGAACTCTTCGCCGTACATATCTTCCAATGAAAGAATCACCTACACCAACACACAAACTTAATAATATCATGTTTTTAATAAAGAATCTATATGATTTCATTTTTATTCTAGTTAAAAAAAAAAAACCTATGAATTAAGTCACGGAGCTTACATAGTTTGAAATCCTTTGTTTCAAAATGCTCTCATATTTATCATAAAACTCACGAATTACATAATGTCAAAAACCATGTATGTCTTTCGTACAGAAAATGTTGTAAACAGCTCTGTATAACATGGAAATGGGTAATATGTTAAAATATAATTAACGCAATCTATTATTAATATATGTTTAAACTTTGAAAATCAAAAGGGAATATTATATTTACATATATATATATATACTTACGTGTATGCATTCATTCTGTCCTCCATATTCCATTCGTCTCTAACATCTTCATCAAGTTTCATATGTATTTTACGAATCGATGCATTCACAACCACCATTGTATCTCTTATAATTTTCTTAACCACTTCTTCACGATTGTTTCTTCTAGTCTCTTCATCATCAGCAGTAGTAATTATCAACAACTTGGCCATACTTCTTGATTTTGATGACTTGAGTACTTCTTGCTAATCACCAAATATATATATATGAAAACAAAATCAGGGAAATTTTTTATGGTTGTGTACTCTTGAAAGGATGTGTACTTCTGAAGGGTCGTGTACTATTGAAAGGATATGTACTTCTAAAGTGTTGTATTGTTTAATTTTTTTAACATTAATTATTTGATTGTGTAAAGAACCAATTATTGTATTTTTTGGGAATAGAAGCAATTGTTCAGTTTGGATGACTTATCTAAATTTAACTTTTTTTTTAGCATATTCTGTTAAATTCGTAACAAATTCTGTTAAAACATACCAAAATCCGTTAAATACTAAACTCTGTTAGATAGCCACTTATATAATAGGTAAGATATAAAGCATTTTATATTTAAGTAAAATAAAACTCATTGATTTAGAGAGAAGAAATTAATCTAGTAGCATGCTAATAATCAAACCATAGATGTATGATTTAAACAATTATTTTGACATAAACATTTAGATAAATCTGCATACATGATTATCTATTGATTTGGATATTTTATGTAGTGACTTAATTTGGATTCTTTACAGTAAACAATCACCACTAACAAATTGACGTGGTACTGCAGTTTTAAATTGTGGTAAGAGTTTTCATACAACAGTTCTGATACTATTGTATCATGCAATGTAGTATCATGTACTAACAAGAGACAACAGTTTAAATCAAAATTTCGTCCACTTGCTCCCTGATACAGGAACAAAATTCATTACATTCTTTTTCAATCACTGGTCTGCAGTCATTAATGATAGGATGTTGGCAAATTGATAAAAAAGTTATATTTTATATGTTGTTATATTAAAAATTTATAAGTTAGGTTTTCAAATAATGTAGAACTAGGGATCACTTCCTAAATTTTGGAGCTCTATATCTCTGTGTGGAACTCCTTGCTGCGTGTAAAGATTTGATTGTAGACTCTGGAGAACTTGCTTCTAACTCTATTTCAACTCACGAGGCATGCTGTTCCATCATTCAGAACTGTTTTGATTCACTAATTCATATTCTCTGCTCTACCCTTGTTGCAACTGGTAATGAAGCTGTTCATGATGTGGATATTTACTTTAGAGGTAATTGGTTTGATTTAAAGTACATATTTTGTCTGGTTAAACAAGTCACTGTTTTGATATTATAATGCCGTTTCTTGGCCCTTCTTTAGTAGCCCATTTTTTTGTTTGTTTGTTTTTGCTTTGGAGAAAATATAATTTGCACTTCAGTACTATTTTTCTATAAGTAATTTTAGAACCAATGTCATGAGAGTTACAAAGTAAACTTTTGTAATTCCTAGTATTTTTTTTTTCTCCTTTTAAGTTCTTATATATATATTCTGTCTGAGTAACAATATGTAAATTTTTAATAGCATTTTTTGCAGTAAAGAGCTTGCAGATGGTGACCTAGACTTTTCAACAGACCCATGGCCTAGTATTTCTAAAGGTGCCAAAGATTTAGTAAGGAAAATGCTTATTCGAGATCCCAATAGGTGGATATCTGCACATGATGTTTTGTGTGAGTTTCTGTCACTGGTTTGCTTTCATAATTACAATTTTTGTGTTTGACCTGTGTTGCTACTGAAATTAAAGGGTTGCAATTATTGTTGAGCAAAGCTTTTTGGAAAAGCATCTGTTATTCTTTTCAGCTGCTTTATAAATAATTATTCTCATCATTTTTGTTCAACAATTGTCATATTTTTTTCCACTGCCTTCACAGATTATAACATGTGTATATTGACAATCATTTTAATTTTAATTGTCTAACCTTTTTGCAAACATATGAAAGATCCTGTATTCAAAAGTGGATAGACATACCTGGCAGTACCAGGGATTGTGTGTCCTCGTCCAGTAACAGGTCTACTCTACTCTAATTTTTTGCTAATACGCTGTCATGGTTCATGCAGCTGTTCTCAGTAAAAAATTACACTTGTAATTCATGTTCTGAATTTATTGTCAAAAAGTCTGTTACATAGTGTGATGTAAGCTGAACATTTTAAAAATCTAGATCCAATAAATCATGTGGAAGTTAATACAGTCCATCCGTTGCTTTTAGAAAATGTTATTCCTCTCTTTGTACATGTGTTTAAGTATTATATATGTATACAAACAATACTTTTTTTTCTTTCTATACAGCATATGTAAATATGTAAGAATAGTTCCTCTTTACATTTTCAGTGGATAAATTCTTCTTGGTTGTGTGTTTGGGTTATTAAATTTGAGTATAAGTCTTGTTAGTCATTGGTTTGCTTCTTCATGGTGTGAGGTTGTTTACAGTTTATAGATTTATGTATTGTTTTATCCTTGTTTTGGTTTTGTCGAGTGAGTTAGACTTATCTTTTTCCTGCTCTCTTTATATACTGTATGTATGAACAGTCAATCATGTTTCTGTTATACTGAAGCAGATGATCTAAGCAACATGATTTTAGATTTGTGGTCACTTAACGTGTCATAATATTATAAAACTGTCTCCTTGCTTCTAGATTTTAGTTGTGAGTGGTGAATGCTCTGATTTGCTCTAATTTTTTTATCTTGCAAGTGCTTTTTTAGTCTGGCACATGGTTTTGTTGCCAGAGACATTCTTTTGGTAATTCTTATTGGTTTTGTTGCCAGAGGCATTCTTTTTTAGTGATGTTGCTTCATTCGTTGTTTTGCATGGTAGTACATCTTGCTATACCCTGCTGTTTCGTCAAGTTTTGGAGTTATTACAAATTTAATTTAAACTTTATATGCTTACAGGTGGAAACTAGCTTAAGTCTTATGTTCTTAATAATAAAAGGACTTTTTTTTTTTACAATGTGCAGGTATATTGAGATGATTTCTTTGGAGCAATTCTTGACAACATTTGTAGTTGAGACCTTTAGAATGGAAGATTGTATTTCACTAATTTTTGTATACATTTCTTGTTTTGTATTTAGTGATAAAAGAATTTGAATTGGGCATAAATTATGTTGTAATATGATTTCTTAAGCCTAGACTAGTAGACTAAATATTGTAATTACATTTTGAGTAATTAAAAAAAATCTATTTATGTTACCTTATTTGGCTTCAACTTTCATATTTGTTTTCCTACTTTTGTGTATTAAAAAAAGATTATGTTTCAATAAGCTAATATAACACATGTGTTATACTAAAGTGTAGTATAACACAAAAAATGTGTTATACTAAAGTGTAGTACAACACAAAAAAAATGTTATACTAAAGTGTAGTATAACACAAAAAAAGTGTTATACTAAAGTGTAGTATAACCCAGAAAAAGTGTTATATAATCGATTATAAATAACATAATTAAACACTTATCTATACATTAAAATAGCAGAGAAATTGTGTTATCGTTGACAGTACAATAACACATCTGTATAACACTGATAAAGTGTTATGTAAAGTACCCTGACCTACGATAACATAGTCGGTCTTAACACATCAAAAAGTGTTATCGTATGTTTTGATAACACATTTTCGGTGTTATTAAAAACATTTTTTCTTGTAGTGACTAGTCTTCCTTGAGTTGGACACCCGATGTGTATTTCGAATAAATTATTAAGTACACGACAAAATCAATAAACAATTTGATATTGACTATATTCTCGTCAATCAACTTTATAAATACATTATTTTAACTAATTTCTCTACAATTCTCTAAATTAAAAGTGACATTTTAGCGATTAAATTATTATATTTTGTCCCAGGGTACCTATTTGTTATGCATGGGGTGAAGTGACAATTCATAGTTACCTACATAATAATAATGATGATAATGATGATGATGATGATGATTTTTTAAAATATTGTTGGGAGAATAGACCATGCATTTACTTTATCCAAACGTGTCTTGTTCTCGTTCTTTGTATTAATATACAATATAGAACTACCTAGCTACTCGGTACCGCAACTAACCGATCATTATAT
>NW_026908655.1:30000-31175 GCF_963169125.1 Humulus lupulus
AACATGATCCTTATAGCCTTGTTGTTAGGTGAGTCACGTAAATCTCAAGCGACTTTATTCCTTCATCCTTTTGCTTTCCAATCATTCACTCTCTCTATCCCCATCTCTCACACCCTACTGTTATTAATCAAATCTACGCCGTAAAATAGGAGTGGTTTTTAGTGTCCAGGTATTTTTTGCCTCGTTCAAGATTGACTCATTTGATATCTTCACTTTATAACAAAAAGTTACAAAACCTCATTTCTTTATCTGTTCAAGATTGCTTCATTTTATAACGTTAAATGACAATACCACGTTTCTTATTCTGTGGAAGATTGTTTCATTTCACTTTATAACATATTCGTTATTCATTTTATAAAGATTTACTTGGGACGGTTTTTATTGTTGAATATTCTTTTGTCTCGTTCAAGATTGGTTCATTTGATGTATTCATTTCAAAACTACAAATTACAATAACACATTTCTTTTGAATCATTCTACAACATATTGTTCACCATGTGCATGCACTTGGTGGTTGGCATGAGAAATAACAATGTGGATGCACAACGTGTGGTGCTCATGTGTGATGCCATTGATATTTCTCAATGTTCGTGCCGGAGGCTAGGTGCACACCATCCGCACGCACGTGGGGTGCTCATGTGTGCACTTGTGGGCGGATTGAGTTTCACAATGTGGATCCGGGGTGCTCATGTGTGCACTTGGTGGATGGCATGTGTGCACCAATCACCATGTGCGTGCACTTGGCGGATGGCATGTGCACGAACGATGCATGCACCGCATGGGGGGTGCTTATGTGTGCACTTGTGGGTGGATTCAGTTTCACAATGTGGATCCGGGGTGCTCATGTGTGCACTGGGCGGATGGCATGTGTGCACCAATCATCATGTGCATGCACTGGGCGGATGGCATGTGTGCACCAATCAACATGTGCATGTGCATGAACGATGCATGCACCACATGGGGGGTGCTCATGTGTGCACTTGTGGGTGTGTTGAGTTTCACAATGTGGATCCGGGGTGCTCATGTGTGCACTTGGTGGATGGCATGTGTGCACCAATCAACATGTCCATGTGCATGCACCATGCATGCACCACGTGGGCACACCTCTTGGTAGCCGGTGCCCAATTTTTTTTTTTTCATTTTTTTTCTCCCCAAAACACCCACACCTGCTCCCA
>NW_026908657.1:0-65937 GCF_963169125.1 Humulus lupulus
GGCTTAATTTTTTGTTACCATCTTCTTTCTACCATTTTCTCTCTTCCATTTTGGGTTTTTCAAGAGCATTTGCAAGTATGTATGTCATTTATTTTGTAATTTCTACTCTAGTTATGTGCTTCTAATCTTTTTCATAAGATTATTAAGATCATCATGAAGCAACTTGTAACTAGGTAATATTTATGTTGTATGTTGATTTCCCTTGTAATGCAACAAATTTTATGGATTTTTCTTCTTCATAAATGTCTTTCATCTTTAATATCTCATATTTTTTATTGTTAGATAATAGGCACTTTGTTCTTCATTTTTCAAAAACATAATATTCTTTGTGTAAGATGTGTCATTAAATTGTACACATCCATGCTTAGAACGAAAATATTATGTTTTGCCTTATAGATAATGTTATTTGATTTTTTGTCGTTTCATTAGGTGGATTCACATTAAATACTTTGAAATTATAATTTTTGAAAAGTGAAGAAAAATCCTATCTTTTTAGAAGTAATTTGTACTTAAAATTATAAATCTATTTGGAAAATGTTAGTTTGATTTATTTTAACTATCACTAAAACTTGGGAATCAATATACTAACAAATATTATTAAACTTACATTTTGTGGATTCTAATATCTTAATAATATTTTATTTTACCACTTATTTTAAAATCCTTATTGAGTTATTTTCATTCTATTAAATAGCTTTATTTTAAATCTTTTATTTTATATTCATGACATTAAACTCAACAATCTTTGGAGCTAGGTTAGAATTTATTAATTTTGGTTTAAAATAGTTTTCTTTTTTATTTTAGACAACTCCTTTGGGTTCGATCTCGTGATTACACGAACACTATATTCCACATACGATTCGTGCGCTTGCGAGTATAAATTTTTAAAACATACCCGTTTTGGGTCCATCAAGTTTTTGGCGCCGTTGCCAGGGAGTTGCAAGAAGAAAATAAACGAAATTTATCTCAAGGTTAGTAAATTCTTCTACTAGTTATTTTAATTTTTGCACTTAAAAAACTATATATACAAAAATATAAAAAAATATATATTTATCTAAAACTAAAAAAAATAAAAAAATAAGATAAAAAGAAAATTTGGGACGGTTCTACCACCCATAAAAAAAACACTTGCTTATATTTCTATATTTATTGTTTTTTTTAGTTGACGGCACTTGTGCCTCCTATTTATCTTTTTAATTTTTATCGTTGATGGTACTTGTGCCTCCTAATTTTTTTGTAATTTTTATTCCTTGTATTTCTTTGTTAGTTGACGGCACTTGTGCCTCCTAACATTTGTTGTAATTTTCTTTATTTATCTTGTTGTTATTTTTATTTATTTATTGCAAGTTACTAGTTGATGGTGATTTTACCTCCTAGCTAGTTGATGGAAATTTTGCCTCCTAGTCTTTTATCTTATGTTTTAGTTGATGACACTTGTGCCTCCTAATTTTTACCTTATTTTTGTTATGGTAGATGGCATGCTATGCCTCCCTACTCTTGCTTATTTTTTTTTAGTCTTATTTAATTTTACTTTATTTTTCTGTCTTTTATCTTATTTTAGTGTAATTGTGAAAAAAACATACTAGAAAAAAAAAAAAGTGAAACCTAAATCTTGTCCTGTCACCATAAGCAATTTTTGCTTAAAGGAAATTTGAACAAAATTCTCAATCTACCTCTACTAATTAACCTCGGGGAGTTGTTAGTAGTGCGCGAGTAAGTGGAATCAAATAGGCCTGGGGACAAGTAAACCATAAGAATTATATTATTGTGAAATCTCTAAAAATTATAAGTATGCTCTGTGGTTGCAGTTTTAACTGATCTTCCACATCAGAAAATTGTTTGTTTGAGATTATCTTTGTTGTTTTGTTTGTTAAAATTGTATGCATCATTGGGAACGTAACTCTAAAATTCGATTAGTAAAAAGACGTTTATCTTTGTTTGAAATTGAAAGTGTTAGTAAAAATTTGAGCATCATGGAACCAATTGCTAATCCTGTTGATGAAAATGTTGTGCCTGAAAAAACTTTGCTTGAATATTTTGCACCTATTTCATCTAATGCTCCTTCATGTATCGTTCTTCCTACCACTTCTGCTACTCATTTTGAGCTTAAACTAGCAATCATTCAATTGTTGTCATCTTTTTATGGGTTAGATAGAGAGGATCCTTACATGCATGTCAAAGATTTCTTAGAAATTTGCTCAACATTTAAATTTCAAAAAATTTCTAATGAGTCGGTCAAACTAAGATTGTTTCCTTTTTCATTAAAAGACAAATCAAAAGCTTGGTTAAATTCCCTTCCCACGAGGTCTATAACTACATGGGATCAACTTTATAATAAATTCTTGCTGAAAGTTTTTCCTATGTCTAAAACTGATAGTCTAAGGAGAGAAATCTCCGAGTTTTTTCAAAAAGATAATGAAGAGTTTTATGAATGTTGGGAAAGATTTAAAGATTTATTATTAAAATGTCATCATCATGGTTTTGAAAAATGGAGACGTGTAAAATATTTTTATGATGGTTTGACTCCCTCTAATCGTCAAATGATTCAATCTATGCATACTGGAAAAAAATTTAAAATTTCAAGGACAAGAGGCGTGGGACGCCCGTGAAGATTCATCTGTCAATTCACAACAATGGAATTATTTTGATCCTAGGTCTAGGTCAACTAATTCACCAAAAAGAGGAGGAAGGTATGAAGTGAAAGAAGAATTATACTTAAGAACATCCTTAGACAAATTAGCAAGAAAAGTATAAGCTTTAGCCATAAGCCAAACTATAAACTCTCCAATACAACCAAGAAAAGATGTTTGTTCTATATGTTCTGGTCCTTGCCATAATGCCCAATCATGTCCTTCCTACCAAGAAGCCTTTTCTAAGGAGGCAAATGCTCCTCATTCTTATGGGAAACCAAATGATAGCCCATTTTCATCCACCTACAATCCAAATTGGAGAAACCATCCGAACTTTTCATGGACACAAAACCAACCCCAAATGAATCAAGGGCACCAATACAACACACAAAACCAAACTCATGCCCCACAAAATCAACCATATCCTCAACAAAGGAAACCTTCCTTAGAAGATACTTTACAACAATTTATGCAATCCACTCAACAAATCCTACAAAATCAATCTCAATCAATTACCAAACTCGAGACACAAGTAGGACAACTCGCCACTGCTTTAGCTGAGAGAGAAAAAGGAACATTCCCAAGTCAACCTATCCCTAATCCAAAAGGTCAATATGAGATAGGAAAGTCTAGTCATAATGGAGAAGTCAAATCAATTTCAACTCTTAGATCCGGAAAGAACATTTTCAAACCCGATTACATACCTGAGGTTGAAAAAGAAAAAGAAAAAGAAAAGAGTCAGCCTTCTAGTTCTAATGCCAATGACTCTTCAAACAAGGAAACTCCAATCCATCCTTTCATTCCAAAAGCCCCATTCCCACAAAGATTACTTCCAATTAAAAAAAGGCGGCCAATATAATGACATCTTAGAAATTTTTAAACAAGTTAGTATCAATATCCCTTTCTTAGATGCCATTAAACAAATTCCTACCTACTTTAAATTTTTAAAGGATCTTTGTACTGTTAAAAGAAACACTAATGTTCCTAAAAAGATATTTTTAATTGAACAAGCTAGTTCCATTATTCAATATAAGAGCCTTGTTAAATATAAAGATCCTGGGTGTCCCACAATTTCATGCATTATTGGTGATCATTTTATTAACAAAGCTTTACTTGATTTGGGTGCTAGTGTGAATTTATTGCCTTATTCTGTTTATAAGCAACTTGGTCTTGGTGAACTAAAACCTACCTCTATAACTCTTCAATTAGCCGATCGTTCTGTGAAAATTCCTAGAGGCATTATAGAGGATGTTTTGATAAAAGTTGATAAATTTTATTTCCTGTTGACTTCATTGTTCTTGATACTCAACCTGTGGAAAATGTGCATGCTCAAAATCCTATCATTTTAGGTAGACCATTCTTAGCTACATCTAATGCAATCATAAATTGTCGTAATGGTGTTTTGAAATTATCTTTTGGAAATATGACTGTTGAATTGAATGTATTTAATGTTGTTAAATCTGTTGAGTGTGAGGAAGTGCATGAAGTTAACATGATAGATAGTATTTGTGAAGATGATGGAAATGACTTACTTGACTTTTGTGAAAAATACTTTGGTATGAACTTGCATGTTGATGACTCTAATGATGATGTGAATTCTTTGCTAGAGCATATACCCTTAAATGAAACCAAAGTTGAACCCTTTCACCCTTAGATCATGTTCAATCAATTTTCGAGTCTCCAAAGTTAGACCTTAAACCTTTGCCAGAAAATTTAAAATATGCTTTTCTAGGAGAGTCTGAAACCTTGCCTGTTATCATAGCATCCGCATTAGATAAAAAAACAAGAAGATAAATTGTTAGATATCCTTAGAAAACATAAAGAAGCCATAGGTTGGACCATTTGAGACCTTAAAGGAATTAGCCCATCCATATGTATGCATAGAATCCATCTAGAAGAGAATGCTAAAACCTCTCGGGAATGTCAAAGAAGGTTAAATCCAAATATGAAAGAAGTGGTTAGAGAAGAGGTCATAAAATTATTAGACATAGGTATCATTTACCCTATTTCTAATAGTCAATGGGTTAGTCCAGTTCAAGTTGTACCTAAGAAGTCTGGGATTACAGTTGTTGAAAATGAAAAAAATGAATTAATCCCTACTAGAGTACAAACGGGGTGGAGAGTGTGCATAGGCTATAGAAAGCTAAATAATGTTACTAGAAAAGACCATTTTCCATTGCCCTTTATTGATCAAATGCTTGAACGTTTAGCTGGCCATGCATACTATTGCTTTCTTGATGGGTATTCGGGATATAACCAAATCCCCATTGCCCCAGAAGATCAAGAAAAGACTACATTTACATGCCCTTTCTGTAACGCCCTGCTAATTAGGGTCCATTACCAGGTGTGTTTTGAAACCAGTGCTGGACTTACTAACAAGTCATTTGGACTAAACATGTGATTAAACCACTAAGGTTTGGGTATTAAAAACTTTTGTTCATTTCGTAAACATTTCCATTAAGTTGATAACCAGTTCTTTACATGGGATCCCAAAAACATTAGTTTAAAAGCCTGTTACAAAGCTCAGTTTACACATTAAGCCGTCCTAAGCGGCAAAAGCTGGGTTTAACCCTAGTTCCTCTGAGCATCTCGGCCGTGGTGGTCGAGCAGACTGCATATGTACATACCACTGATAATGCCCTCCGACCCATGGCTAGTTGAGCTTCTCTTTACCCTTACCTGCACCACAAAGCACCTGTGAGCTAGAAGACTCAGCAAGAAAACATAATCAACAATTCAGTGAATAAAACAACCATCAAATAGTAATAACTGAACCCAGTGCATTCATTAAACCCAATTGGAGACCATAGAGTCACACAAGTGCATGTCGCACTTCCTTTCATGTTGTTGGCATCCGGGCCAGTCAAGTGCATGTTGCACTCCCAGGGTGGCCCAGCCATGGTGGCCTGTACTCCACGTGCATTATGCCAATCTTAGCTTATAAACTAAGACCCTCATGCCCTTGACTTATAAGTCAAGCCACCACGTGCCTCCAACTTATAAGTTGAAGCCTTGGGATTTTCAACTATTAAGAATCTCCCAGAGCCCACCATATTCTCAACTAATAAGTTGATCCCCATTTAACATTCTAAGGATACCCTAGTTTATAAACTAAGCCTCACAGTCATAACAGACAGCCACATGTTTCATATAACATACTTAACAAATAATCACACAATGCATTATAATACATTCACTCAACAGTCATAAGCATAATCATAATTATGCACGTTACAGCATACCTAACCAGACATTCGCAACATAATTATAATCATGTTCATCACCTTAACTAAGCTCTAATCATGCATTCACATAACAGGTGCAGTTTTCTTACCTTTGGTCCGTATGCGGGTTACTAGCAACAACCCTCCAAGCACGATCCCCGATTCAAGCCCTTAGCGAAAACCTAGTCACAACCGCGATAAAGCAGTTCCCATCAATAACAAGTAAATAACAACTTCCAGACCAACTCTTAGCCTCCGGGACATCGAATTCCACTTAACAAGGAAGTAGGATCGATCCTGAGCCCAAACGGTTAAGTTTCCAACCTAAAAATCCCATTAAGGTCAATTTTCCCCTTAAGAGCCGCGGCCCCTCACAGTCGAGCCGCAGCCTGCCTCTAATTCCAGAGGCTCGGCCTCCCTGGAAACCAACGCGTGCCGCAGTGCGCCCCTGAGGCGCCGCGGCCCGCCCCTGCATCTGAGCCTTGCTAGCTCAAAATCCTCTTCGCAGGCCGCGACTCATCACCACGAACCCAGAATTTTCTGGATTTTTCTTCAACCGAATCCAACTAAAACTTATTCAATTCCATCCCACTCCTCCAATTCAATTCCCAAACTCATATAATCATTCTCACCAATCAAACCCAACCAATTATCATAGTGAAACACATCAAATTTACCCAAACCTATCCCTTCAATTATCAAGCATGCATAAACATATTCTCTCTAAATATTCAGCAAAGCTAACCAAGCAATTTCAGTTCAGAACTCTTACCTTAACTGTGATGAAACCCTTGAACCTAGCCTCTGATTTCCCCCCAAGCCTAACACCTTGATTTCCCAAGCTTTCCTCCTCAACCTCCCAAGAAAAATCCTCAAACCTCCATAGCATAAAGAGAAAACGAAAGAGAGAAAGGGAGCTGCTGAGTTCTCTTTTTCTTGAAACTTCCTAAACTTTCTGTGTATATCCCAGCCAGCTAAATTCTAAACCTGAGTGGAAAAGAGTAAGTTACCCCTTGCTCTTAGCTTACACCTCAAATATCCACAAGGGAAATTTTGTCCTTTGCTTTAATTCCCGCTATCCACAATTTGCATTCTATAATTCCCACTACTCCCGATATTCTCACACAATTACCAATAAATTCCCATTACCCACCAATTCCCGGTAATGTACTAAATTACTAAAATACCCCGAACTGGGTATTTAGATCCCGTTGTGACTTTTTTGCTAACTTGCTCATCGGAACCGCCTCTCGTCGAGTAACCCAGATATATCCACATAATAATGTGGTCTCAATCACACAAGCACATATTCGCATTCATACCCCAAACGGGTCAAATTACTAATATACCTTTCTTATAAGAAACGGGCCCACATACACATATTTAATATCTTTAAAATACAAGCATGATTATATTATAATATAATTCACATAATAACTCAATTATTGCCTCCCAGCCCCCTAATCCAGGCACTAAGCCTTATTAGGAAATTTGGGATGTTACACTTTCTGAACTTTTGCCTATCGTCGGATGCCTTTTGGATTATGAAATGCACCTGCGACTTTTCAAAGGTGTATGATTTCAATTTTTTCTAACATGGTTGAAAGATTTCTTTAAGTGTTTATGGATGATTTTTCTGTGTTTGGTTCCTCTTTTGATGAATGTTTGCACCATCTTTCACTTGTTTTAATTCGTTGCAAAGAGAAAAACCTTGTGCTCAACTGGGAAAAATGTCATTTTATGGTTAAAAAAGGAATTGTTTTAGGTCATGTAATCTCATCTGAGGGAATATAAGTTGATAAAGCTAAAGTTGATCTTATTTCAAAACTTCCCCCACCTAAAACTGTGAAAGAAATTAGATCATTCCTAGGTCATGCCGGTTTCTATAGACGATTTATAAAAGACTTTAGCAAAATATCTCGGCCTTTATGCCATTTACTTGGAAAAGAAAATGCTTTTGTCTTTGATAATAATTGCCATGTTGCCTTTGAAAAATTAAAAAATTTGTTGACTACTACACCCATTATTCGACCCCCTGATTGGAAAATACCTTTTGAAATAATGTGTGATGCTTCTGATTATGCTATAGGTGTTGTCTTAGGACAAATACTTGAAAAAATACCTCATGTAATTTACTATGCTAGCAAAACTTTAAATAATGCTCAAATAAACTATCCCACAACCGAAAAAGAATTGCTTGCTGTTGTTTTTGCATTGGAGAAATTTAGATCTTATTTGTTAGGGTCTAAAATTATTGTTTATTCTGATCATGCTGCATTAAAATATCTCTTATCGAAAAAAGATGTTAAGTCTCGTTTGATCCGTTGGATCCTGCTTTTACAAGAATTCGACTTAGAAATACATGATAAAAAGGGCTCTAAAAATGTTGTTGCTGATCATTTATCTAGACTAGTTGTTGAAACTATACATGATTCCACTCCTATCACTGAAACTTTTCCCGATGAACAATTGATGCATGTTTCTTCCTTGCCTTGGTATGCTGATATTGTTAATTATTTGGTCACTAAAGAAATACCATCTCATTGGTCTAAACATGATAAATCTAAATTTTCTTCTGAGGTGAAAAATTATATTTGGGATGATCCTTACTTGTTTAAATACTGCCCTAATAAAATAATTAGAAGATGCATTCCAAATTGTGACCAATTTAAAATCATATCTTTTTGTCACGATCATGCATGTGGATGACATTTTAGTGGTAAGAAAACAGCTGCTAAAGTTTTACAATGTGGTTTTTATTGGCCTACTATCTTTCATGATACATATGTTTTTGGTAAAGCTTGCGAGCATTGCCAAAAGTTAGGAAGTTTAACTAAAATAAACATGATGCCTTTAAATCCTATTCTTATTATTGACATATTTGATGTTTGGGGCATTGATTTTATAGGACTGTTTCCTAACTCTTTTGGTAACCCTTATATTCTTGTTGGAGTTGATTATGTGTCTAAATGGGTTGCAGCTATTGCATGCCACACTAATGACCACAAAGTTGTGCTTCGGTTTTTGAAAGAAAATATATTTTCTCGTTTTGGTTCACCACGTGCTATCATTAGTGATAACGGTACACACTTTTGTAATAAGCCATTTGAACATTTGATGAAACAATATGGCATTACACATAAAGTCTCAACACCATATCACCCACAAACTAGTGGTCAAGTTGAAGTGTCTAATAGGGAAGTTAAGCACATTTTAGAAAAAATTGTGAATCCAACTAAGAAAGATTGGTCCTTAAGACTCACTGATGCATTATGGGCGTATCGTACCGTGTACAAAACACCCATTGGCATGTCACCCTACAGACTTGTGTATGGGAAGGTGTGCCATTTACCTGTTGAGTTAGAACATAGAGCCTTTTGGGCAATTAAGCAGTTAAACTTTTCTTTAGACAAGGCAGGTGAGAAACGAAAGCTTCAACTAAATGAACTAGACGAAATTAGGAATGATGCATATGACTATTAAAAAAAGTATAAGAATTGCATTAAATTTTACCATGACAAAAATATTTTTCTCCAGGTCAGAAAGTCCTTTTACACAACTCTCGTTTGCATTTATTCCCAGGAAAGTTACGCTCTAGGCGGTCCGGTCCTTACATTCTTCATATTGTATTTCCACATGGAGCTATTGAAATTGAAAATCCTAAAAATGGTGATATATTTAAAGTTAATGGATAAAAATTAAAACCATTTTTAGAATTAAAAACTGATGAAGTGGGTGAGATCCTCCTTGAGGACCCTATTTACCATGCTCTTTGATTCCTATTTGATCTTGATAACTTGTGTTTTATTTGTTTTGTTTGTTTTATGTGTGATTTAATTTTTGTTTGTTGTATCTTTTACTCTCTTAGCGATGCACCATATTGAGGTACGACCATTATAAACTCTAAACTCTTGTCAATTTTAATTTATATTTATATTTTGACACATTGAGGACAATGCTTAAATTAAGTTTGGGGGTATTGAGTTTATATGATTATTATCATTAAGGAGAGTATGATTTATTGTGTTTATGTTTTGCGTTAATTTTTGTTTTTCTTTATGTTTGTTTGAAAGAAAAAAACAAAAGCTTTATTAATTTTTGTGTTTGTTGAAAAAAAAAAAATTTATATATATATATTTATTTACTTTGTTGTCTTCTTAAAAAAAATTAAAATTGTTCATTTTCATAAAAATTCAAAAAAAAAAATTGGTGATATTTTTTATTTTCAATGATAAAAATCTTGATTGAGTTTGAGTTTAGCTCTCTTAAAAATATGAATAATTTTGAAACTTTGTTTTTAATTATAGAGTCAATTTTGCTTATAACGAAAATTACATTTTTCATAACAAGAACACTCTTATTTCCTATAAGTTTAAGTGAAAATTAATTTTAATGAAAACCTCTTTTTAAAGCAAAATTGACAATTTAATTAATTACATAAGCTTAATATTTATTCATAATAATTTTTTAGATTTATTTTCATTGTGCAATTTTTGAGAAAATCCTTTTTATATCACCAATAAAAAAAATGTGTGTTTTAATTTTTCTTTTGCTTGAGGACTAGCAAAATATTAAGTTTGGGGGTGTGATAACTCTACAAAATAGAGTTATTTTACCACTTTTTATGTGCTAATTATTGCTTGATTCTTAAGTTTCTAATTGATTTATTAAGTTTTAAAGTAATTTTGAATTTATTGGGTTTATTTTGATTTTATATATTTTTGTGTGTTTTTATAGTTATTTTGTTGTAAAATATTGTAGTTAATTAATTGAATTGTTGAGTTTAGTTAAAAGTAAAAAGATGCAATTTTGAACTTAAATGTTAAATATAAATTAAGTTATAATTAATATTTTCAGAAGAATTAATTTGATTTATTTTATATTTAAAAAATATTTGATTATGACTTAATTTATGCTTATTTTGTAGGAAATTGTTGTATTGTTGGTGTTTGAAAAGCCAAGAAAAATAAAAAAAATTGGCAAAACTGAAAAGAAAGAGCTAAAAATGTCATTTTTGAAGCCCTCTTCCCAGATGCCAGCCCAAGCCCAACGCCAGCCTTCCCACCTCCTTCAGGCCCATGCCTCCTCACTCCAAGGCCACAGATCAGGTCCAGCTCATCATGCACCTCCTGCCCACGCTTGAAGCTCTTCTCCTCCTCAACTCAGCAGCGTCCTGGCTCCTTCAGCAAACGAGCCGAAACCACCTGGCCAGCCAAGCATCACAGCTGCACCCTTGGGCCCGCCTCTCCTCCATTCGGCCCAAAGTCAGCCACCTGGCCTGTTGCTTCACTTCTCCCTTCAACAAACCCAGCCCAAAGCTGCCCCAGCCGCCTGCCAGCCCACCAACAGCCATGCAATTTTCCTTCTTGAGCCCATAAATTGCCTTCAGTGTACCATTTGTCCCCTATGTCCAAAATGCCAACTTTTTACCCATTTTTCTACACATTTTCACCACAACATCATCATTACACCCTATAGTTTACCTCTACATACCATATTTATTTTATTTTATTAATCTAATCAATTTAATTGATTTAAATTAATTATTTTAATAATCTCATTTTGGCTATAAATATGGAATTTCAAGACCATTTGGGGGGCTTAATTTTTTGTTACCATCTTCTTTCTACCATTTTCTCTCTTCCATTTTGGGTTTTTCAAGAGAATTTGCAAGTATGTATGTCATTTATTTTGTATTTCTACTCTAGTTATGTGCTTCTAATCTTTTTCATAAGATTATTAAGATCATCATGAAGCAACTTGTAACTAGGCAATATTTATGTTGTATGTTGATTTCCCTTGTAATGCAACAAAGTTTATGGATTTTTCTTCTTCATATATGTCTTTCATCTTTAATATCTCATATTTTTTTATTGTTAGATAATAGGCACTTTGTTCTTCATTTTGCAAAAACATAATATTATTTGTGTAAGATGTGTCATTAAATTGTACACATCCATGCTTAGAACAAAAATATTATGTTTTGCCTTATAAATAATGTTATTTGATTTTTTGTTGTTTCATTAGGTTGATTCACATTAAATACTTTGAAATTATAATTTTTGAAAAGTGAAGAAAAATCCTATCTTTTTAGAAGTAATTTGTGCTTAAAATTATAAATCTATTTGGGAAATGATAGTTTGATTTATTTTAACCATAACTAAAACTTGGGAATCAATATACTAACAAATATTATTAAACTTACATTTTGTGGATTCTAGTATCTTAATAATCTTTCCTTTTACCACTTATTTTAAAATCCTTATTGAGTTATTTTCATTCTATTAAATAGCTTTATTTTAAATCTTTTATTTTATATTCATGACATTAAATCTCAACAATCTTTGGAGCTAGGTTAGAATTTATTAATTTTGGTTTAAAATAGTTTTCTTTTTTATTTTAGACAACTCATTTGGGTTCGATCTCGTGATTACACGAACATTATATTCCATATACGATTTGTGCGCTTGTGAGTATAACTTTTTAAAACATACCCGTTTTGGGTCAATCAGTGACTAACTCACAAATAAGAGGAAATACCTCACGATGATTCGGTATCAAATTATAAAGTCCACAAGAGACAAGAAGTACGATAAATGTACCTCTAGGTAGGTACGTAAAAGCCTGCAAGGATCAAGGCACAGACCTAACACCTGTACCTGACAAGTAGTGGTGGTAAGGGATAGTACGAGGAGTTGTAACACACCTCCACGCCTCTGACATGCACCAGAGTCGACCACCACTCTTCCAATACCACTACCGTCTGTACCATAACCACCTACAACATTGTTAGTGTACTATTGTGTCCCCTTGGAACCACTTTGTACTAAGAGCCATTAGAACTCACCTATAAATAGGACCTTACTTTATCATTGAAGGGAGTAGAAAAATTCATTGTAACCATAAACTATTGAGCAATATAAGTGTTTCTCTCCATTGTTGTTTTGCAATTTTTTTCTGAGTTTATTTAAGTTCTTCTAAGTTGATAGTGTTCTTACTTATCTTTGGACTTTCCGACCATAGCTTAGTTGGTGAGTTCTCACTATCAACAATTTAGCGCCGTCTGTGGGAAGGAAAAGTATAAAGCTATTGTTTTTCCATTATTTCCTACAAGGAAAAATGCCAAGGCGATCAAGATGCCTAGGAGAGTTGCAAGATGTGGAGGTCCACATGGATGGAGACTAGTTGAGGACCTCCATGAGGGATCCTCTACCACCTCAGAATGAAGACGTACTAAAGGGACACCCAACCCCTAGTGGGGAAAGAAAAGTGTCATCTCCAGCCACCCAGCCCAATGGGGATCCTCCACACCACCAGCCACCCTCGTGGGTGGCCTAGGTACGCACCCTTCTCCTCGACCACCAACCGCACTGCGTTCCGAAAACCAGGACCCTAGTCCCTCCACGCGTAGGCCTGACAAGAGTCCCTGGGTACACTCGGTGAGTTCAAGCTCCCGAACCCATTTTTACGAGGATGAGATACGAGAGCTGCATAAGAAAAATCAAAGGCTAGAGACTACACTAAAAAACATGAAAGAAGTATTAAATGGCCTACTGCATGGAAAGTCATAAATGCCCATCCCTAAGCATAAGGGGAAAGTGTCGAGGAAGGGAGAAACCACCGTCCCCATGGACAACGAGGGGACCCGACATTCTACCAGCAACACTCCCCAGTCAAAGCATCGCAAGGCTTGCACGCCAACGGTACAACGCCAAGAGCAAAGGCAGATGGATGATGTTAATTGGAGAAATGAAGTCGAGGTTATGTTCAAGGAAGCACCACCTGACCTGAGAGAGAAGCTCAAAAAGGGAAGGTCAGACGTGATGATGACACCCCCCGTAGCTCCCCCAAGGGACAAAGGGAAAGGGAGAGTTGGTCCCTCCGACCTCAAAGACTACTTGAAAAAAATGAGACTGCAGCTTGACACTGAGATGTGAACCCTCAGAAAGTATGATAGTCATGGCGCCAGGGGGACGGGGGCATGATGAAGAATTTGATTATGATTAGCCCTTCACGTGAGAGATCCTGGCCGAACAAATCTGAGAGGATTCAACAGCAAGGCGAGGTGCCACTGTTTTGCAGTCACCTTGAAAGGAGTTGCGTATAAGTGGTTTAAGAGATTGAGCCGAGGAAAAATTTCCTCATGGAGGCAACTCGCAGAGGAATTCCTTCGGCAACACCATGCCTTCCATGACTACACGGAACCCACCACAAGCCTCACTAATGTAAAGCTAGGTGAAAATGAAAGTCTGAGAAAATACATTCAACATTTCAATGCAAAGGTAGCTAAAGTGGGAAAGTTTCCTAAAGACGAGCTAAAAATGGCCATCACCGCAGAGGTGCATCCAAAAAAACAAAATGTGGGATAACATGCTCAAGAGAGAAACAGAGGACCTAGGTGACTTCTATGAAAGGGCTCTAAAATACATCCAAGTGGAAGATGGCCATGACCACCTGAGGGTAGGCAGACCGGATTTTTCCTTTAAGCCACCTGCCATAAACACCCATGAACGCTCTAGGAAACTACAGAAATCTACAACATCCTACTATGAAGATTCACTAGACCCTGAAAGTTCGTGATGTTAATGGTTGTGAGGATGAAGAGACCTACGATGTAACCCAAGTAATTCCCACAAATATATGCACCTGGGAGGGAATATCTAGTAAGGTTTTGTGTTTGATACAATGAATCAAAGAGGCTACCCTAGTTAGTCTCCTAATTTAGCAGTAAAGCACATTTATCTAGCATATTATGCGTTAAGCCAAATAGGTCACCTTAGTTGATATCATGATGAAATAGGCGCATGGTCTCCAAACATATCCATGCACTTTACTCATCATAAATGTAATATCAAGCATCTATCTTATTAATTATGGCCTATGTTTTAAATCATTTAGTTCACTCATATGTTGTCATTGTCGATTGAAAATGTCAAAATGCACATGAGAGTAGAATAACGGAGGTGTCTGACGAGATGAATCCCGCCAACCATCTGGGAGGCATAGCGCCAGTAAAAAAAAAAGCCCATGGCATCTATAAGGAGTAGCTACCTTCATAGACATCATAAGGGTAAAAAAAGAGCTTCAAAAGTGGCACATTCATACAAGGGTAGTCACCCTAAAGGATGACCACCCTACACGATGCCCCAGCCTCATGACCCTTGACTCCATGAGACACGCCTCAGCCTTATAGCCCATGGTTCCGCAAGATATGCCTCAGTCCCATAGGCCTCATAGCTCTTCGCTCATAATAAAAAGGGAACCCCAAAAAGGGTCCTTAATATAAGTCTAGCTCGACTTGAGTCGACTAGCCAAAAAGGGTCTCAAAGAAGACAATTGCAAAAATAGTATGATGCCCAACAACAAGAAGGATGTTTCTCGAAAGAAAATGAAACGCGCGCACAAAAATTATAAAAGGATGGCAAAGACCCAAAGTATGAACTGGTCCTTATAAAAATAGTTAGGGCGCACCACTAAGACAATTAGCATTATGTCCAAGAGGACTTGCAAAAGTTCCTCACGAAAAAAAAGGCTTCTCAAAGTCCCATACCAAATAAAATAGGGCTTCTCAAAGTCCTATACTAAAGAAAAAAGTGGGCTTCTCAAAGTCTCATACCAATGAGAGAAAGGGAAAGAGTTTAATACTTCCTTTATACTTGGTTTACAAGAAGGCGCACAACACTACTGCCAAAGCGTAGTAAGTGTAGCATCACAATAAGTTTGCAAGAACATTTAGATGTCTTCTTCTTGACTAGGGTGCAAGCAAGTGTTAATGCCAAAAAAAAAAAAACTATCTCACGAAGAATAACTACACTTGTCATACGACCGCACCTCAGAAAAATCATCTCTCTAAGCAAGACAATTTTTGCAACATCTTTATACAAGGTCGTGTCTCACAATGCTTCCCATGTCTAATATGTGAGGCTCATATGCAAGACCCTATTTCAATTGGTCTCACAGGTAATCACATCACAAGACGAACACGCTTTGAAATCCATGTTGCGAGGGTAGCCCATGCAAGAGGCCTCTACATGAGAGACACAATACGTGAGACCTCTATATGAGGGGCTTATGCGAAGGGTCTACATGAAAACATATGAGGCTACATTTCTAGAAGTCATTGTACCTCGGCGTTACCTCGATACACCCCTGAAGGTCATACTGCAAGACTTAACCTCAAAGGGTCATTGTGGGAGGTCATACCTTGAAAGTACACCTCGAGAGTACACCTTGCGAGACAACTAGACGAGATGAACGTTGAGAACCTACCTAGGGAAAGCATAATAAGAGAGTCTGCTTCGAGAGGCTTCTTATGCAAGTGTCATCTCAAGATCGTGTCTCACCACCCCACCATATGTAAGCCTTGCAAACATGCACATAGTTGTTTGGCGAATAAGGCCACGAAGTCCAACATAAACAAAAGCTTACTCTCTATGAGAAGAAAGTCCATCACTTCCCCATACTTTGTGCACCATGTTGGAAAGCTTGTTGTCAAATATATGCCTAGGAGACAAAGGGTAGCCTCTAGGTACGAGGTACACTAACATGCCAAAATTGAATGCCCTATAATGGATAAGTTGGTTTTAGCACTCATAATGGCCTCTCGGAAATTGAGGCCATGCCATCATCAGCCTGTAACTTTAGGAAGATTATTAAAAATTGTCCACTGAGTTTGGCAAATTCGACATAACCCATGCTCCAACGGAATCGATCGACGCACAAGTGCAGGGTGACTTCATGGCTAAAATGACCTACTATGTTGAATGAGAGGAAATAAACAAGATGAAATGACCACAAGAACGAGTCGTTAAAATACTCTCCACTTATAAACAAGAAGAAATAAGTGCTTCTACGAAAAATTGAACTCACCACCTCTTGGAAAGCTAAGAAAACCTCCATCACCACACTCAAATATTGTCCAAGTATGAAAACCAAACTTGGATTGATTAGGTATTTTCAGTCCCTCCTAACAATTGGGTAAATTTTGGCACCAATGGTGGAGAATGAAAGCCTAGGAATCATGGCTAAACATGGATTAGTTCTCATTTAACCTCGAAGCATACATGAGCATCACCATGAGCTTGCTTCTTTATACCTTCCAAAACAAAGAAACACACTTAAAACATATGTGTCCTAAAGATCACATAACTTAGAGTCTACATAAAAAAACCTAAAGGCCTCTTTATAGATTAGGGGGCAAGTGTGGATGGCGAAAAGATTATATTTCCTCATAGAAGGACACCCCAACTCACATACAAGGCTATTGGGTTCACTCAAAAGGCCATGTGAGACCCTTGTCTCATAAATAGGGGTTCGCATTGCAAGAGTGTCACGCAAGGCCCTTAGCTCACACACAAGGCACCTGGCGCCTCATGTGCACCTAGCACCTCGTGCCTCGCGCACACCTATCGCCTTGCGCTTACCTGTCGTCTCGTGCGCACTTGGCGTTTTGCGCGTACCTGCCTCAAGGGCACCTGGCGACTCACCCCCCCACTGCCTCGCGCGCGCTCCCAACGCCTCACGCCTAGCATCTCGCCTCACTTCGTGATACTAGACGCCATGGTCTTCCCCCGTCCACATGAGGTGCTATGATTTTCTTCCTAGCTTCCATGTAAGAGGTCACGATCTTGCCTCCCCGCATCTGCGCAGGATCTAGCTAGCTTCATTGCATGGACCACCCGCCTCGTTGAAGAGGCCCTACTTCACTTCCTGAGGTAGGTGCCACCAACGAGGCACACCCTTGCCAATTAGCCAGTCGGGACCTTTTACAAGATACAAAGTCTGGAACTCCATGAATATATGTAAGAGGAGGACTAACTCACAAATAAGAGGAAAGACCCCTTGATGATTTGGTATCAAGTTGGAATTGAAAAGACCAACCAAGTATGTGAAACCTGAGACTTTTTCAGGTTGAAAAATTCAAATATGGGAGGAAAAAAAAATTAATTAATTTAAATTATATATTTGATTTTTTTTTTCTTTCCTTTTCTTCTCCCAAACCTTTGTCCTTCTTCTTCTTCTCTCTTTTTCTTTTTCTTTTTCTTTTCTTTCCTTTGTTTTCTCTCCAAACCAGCCACGGCAAGCTTCAGACCAGCCACCACTGGAGCACCATTTCTAACACGCGCCGAAGCTGCAGCTTCCTTGACTGGCAACGACAACAACCCCGAAATTTGGTGACCATCGGAGCAAGGACGCGCATGTGCGATCACTCCGAAGTTTCGCCGTCGAAACTTTGAGGTGAGTTTCCAGCGAACTCCGACCACCGTTTGACGAGTGGGTGATACTGTTGGAATTTGCATCATGAGAGGATCGTCGCTCACTAAGTCATTCCGGTCAACTCGCCATTTTTCTCTAGCGAGATTTTGGATATGTTCGCCCCTTTGGAAGCATTTTCCGGCGACACCGGAGGTCATTTGGGCGAAGGAGCTGTACTTTCGTGATGTACTCATCAAGAGAATCGTTTTGATATGTGTCATGCATATATTTGTCGACGTTTTCGGTACCGCCACCAACCGCTATTGTGCACCGCTTGGGTGAGGTTACGGAACTTGAAATTTAAAATATGGTCATATTATATGTCATTGGACAAGATTTTGAATAAGGAATGCAATGATGATAATCGTTTGTTCATTTGGTGCACATAGGAAAAACGTGATATTAAAATCGGACTAAGATCATCGTTAAGCTTAGGAGCGTCGCTTTGGGCTCGGATTGAAAATTCTAAGGAGGTAGGGACTCAACTTGACTATTGGACTTGTTTTATTCGTATTGAATTGCATTAAACATATTCCAATTTTGATATTTATAAAATGTTTGAAAAATGGAAAACTTAATCTGCATGTTTTCTGGTCTGTTCTGAGGGCATTGAGTGCCAAATATATTCTTTTGTTCACTTAATTATGCAGGTTATGATTTTTGGGTTTTATTCAAATGCAGCTGTTATGTTGCCCAATTTTCTAAAATAAAAAGGGAATATGTTTCTTTCTTTTTATGTTTACCTGCATTTGGTTATACCGATGAGAGCCATAGTAATCATGATTTGTGCATGTTGTTGTTTCATGACCTAGTCTCTGTATCATCATAGGTAGATCAGGTGTCCAGTCACCTGTAAGTGTAAAGACCTAGCATCTATATACATGAAGTGTTCTGAGCCTCCCCCTTGTGGTGGTTATCAGGTCCGGCTACCCGATTTAGGATGTCGGATTTTCTATGGTGGGTAACGGGAACTAGGGATCTAGTGGACGGTGTGATATGCACTTGTAGCTATGCTCTTATGATTATTTGTGGTTTCTCTATTTTGGTTTATACATGATGATGTATGTTTTGTTTTCAAAGCTAACCATGCAAGGGTTGTATTAAACTTTTGGGTCCTATGTTATTAGTTGTTTTCCTACTGGGCTTTATAAGCTCACCCCCTATCTCTCCCATTCCAGGAGCCTAGTGACGCGAACGTGGAAAAGATGAATTATCGATGGAGCCAATGTGTTTAGCCTATTTCTATTTCGTGTCATTGTCTTATCTTTTGAGCATTATATATGTCTTCGACTTCGAATCTAATGATCGGTATATCTGAATGAGCTATGAAATAGTTAAGGATGAGGAATGGTGGATGCTAAGTATTATTTTGGGTGTTTATGACTTATTAAATTTAACTATTTGGTGATTACATAACTGTGGGAATATTATTGTTTTATGTATAATGATAAGTGATCATACTTTTATTACTAATATTTTTATATATAATTATAGGAGTTATTTCATTATTTTAATTTATAATTATAGACGATTTAATATAAATTAAATGATTATTTATAAAGACTATTTTTCAACAAGGGTCAAAGTTTGACATTTGACCACCCAAGTTATGGATATTACAAATCTGCCACGGCCTAGGACTCGGGTCATGACAAAGTATGTCGTTCAAGATCGTCCATAAAAGACAAGAAGTACGATCAAGTTACCTCTAGGTAGGTACGTACAAGCCAACAAGGATCAAGGCACAGGCCTGACACCTGTGCCCGACAAAGGTGGTAAGGGATAGTACTAGGAGTGGTAACACCACCTCCATGCCTGTGAGCTAATATAAGTGTTTCTCTCTATAGTTGTTCTGCAATTTTTCTCTGAGGTTATCTACGTTCTTCTAAAGTTCTTATACTTATTTTTGGATTTTCCGACCATAACTTTTATATATATATATATATATATTATGTACATTTGACAAGAACACATATATATACCTACAGATTTTCTTATTACATTATAGTCTTCTCTAAGATTTGATTTGATTTTCGTGGATAAAGCAAAGCACACTTCCCCCCTAGCTAATTATTCACATATACAAATCCTGAAAACCTTCAAGTCTTTACTAATTAAGATAAGGTAGCTAAAAAAGTATCCACTTGATCATTAGTAGCCCTCGACAGAAACTTCATGCAAATGGGTGGCTTAACCCCAGCAACACCAAGTATCGATTCAGGCAAAGTCCACAAGCCATCACCGCATATCAAACCCGAAGCCACTGCACACCCAAAAGCCCTGGCCTTGGTCTTGTTCACCTTTTCCCACACAAATAAGATCAAGCTTCCAACACACATGTCAATGGCAAAATACGGTCCTATATAGAAAGGTATGGCCATGGCCATCGGAATCGGAATGAACCTTGCTACCGATGGCTTCACCAAATGATCCTTAACAAGGTTAATAAGCATGGCAGCCCCAAAGAAAACGTAACAAAGCGTGAGGCAATTGTCAGGTAACGATGAGAAGCCTTCGACTCCAAGCACGGCCATGCTTCGATAAATGGCAGCGTAAGGCGCAGGGTATTGGCTCGTAGGCTGTCCCAAGTCACTAAAAGCCTTGAGAAAGAGCCAAAACACACATGGAGAGATGACGCAACCCATTGCTGTACCAATCAACTGGCTCACGAACATGGAGCGAGGTGAAGCTAAGGTTAGGTAACCAGTTTTGAAGTCTTGGGTGAGGTCAGAGGCCGTCGAGACAATGTTCATCATGACACCACAGGCAGCCAGGCCTGCGATGACACCACCGTGCGAGGCGCCGGCCCAGGCTCCGATGGTGAAGATGGCGAGCTTGCCGTAGGTGGAGGCGAGGGACCAGTCGGTGAGTCCGCAACCGTAGGCGTTGCAGAAGGCCAAGACTGGAGCGAAGATGTAGATTACTACAATGTAGTACCATTTGAGTTGAGGGAATATGTGGGGGAGAGTTGTGATGGAGATGGCGGCGATGGCGACGTAGCCTGCCGTGGCGAACCATGTGGGAATTTGGTCTTTGAGAAACATCTGGGTTCGACGCTGGTCATCGAAAGAGAGCGATGACGACTGTGCTTCTTCTGAATGAACCGGGAGAGTGTTCAACAGCTGCCTTTCCTGGAGATGTGTGGACAATGCGGAAAGGGTTCGAAATATCACCTTTATGAAGTTGTATAGGCCGTCTCCTAGGATCATGGCTATGGCGATGAACACCTGCAAAAGATTAAAAAAAATAGAGATTTTCTTATATAAATATATATATATGTGTGTGTGTGTGTGGATGCGTGGATTCTCTAGTTTGTGTTAGCTACAGCAAATCATATTGCCAGTACTAACCAATTTTAAAAAAAATTAAAATAGAGTTTTCAACAACTGGGATCAGTTTGATGTTTGATATGAGAAGTTCAGAGAGTTTATTGATCAAGACGAATAATGTGTTGTTTGGAATATGATGCAAAATGATGTTCAATTATGAATGCAAATTTATATTGAATTTATGAGAATGTGATATAAGAGTGAGTGGTTGAACATGAATGTGTGGGTCTCGTAATTAAATCCACATGTTTAGATGAGTTTAGTATTATAGTACACTTAATCTGAAGCTATTCAAAAATGTAACAAACAAAATAATATTTCATCGAAGTTTTTTGTAATTAATAGTCTTATAACAATATTCAGTTCAATCTATATGTGACCATTAAGATAATTCCAAATTGTTAAGAGCTATGAATTAACTTGTTTTATTCCAAATTATTAAAATCATAAATAATAATTATATATATGTTAAAAGATTAAATAAAAATGTATATATATAGAGAGAGTGAGTGACCTTGTAACCTTGAAGGCCATTCATACTACTAGAGGGGAGGTCTGCGCTATACCAATCGCCTTTTCGGTTGTTAATGAGAGGCCACATGAGACCCCATGACAGAATTCCTCCGATTAACACTGATATGTTTACAATGTAAGGGCATATCATCCCTGCTCCTATATATGTTGCTGAGAAATCAAAGTAAAACCTGTATATATATATATATATATATTATTTATTGATGATGAAGATGTATATGATATATATATATATATGTATATTCATGTCTAGCAAAGGTTTATTAATTACCTGTTCTCATATGCTTTGAGCCCTAATGAAGGGAACTGTTCAAATCCACAATCGTCTTTAGCAGTATAAAACCATTGAAAGAAACCCCACAAGAAACTTAGGGAGAAAAATTTGCCCAGTACTTTTATTTGTTTCCTGTTATATATTTATATAAATATTAGATCAAACTTATATGAGGAAATTAATTGTCATCAATGTATTGTGACTAATATAAAAATCTCCAATAATATATGTACTTAGCGAGCTTGGCTCCAGTGGGAGTGTGAAAGCTGTTGATAAGAAGAGCTGTTGCAGTACCACTTGGATATGTTAATTTGAAGTCTATGATCATAATCTGAAACAATAATAATAATAATAATAATAAATAAGAAGAAGTATTTTCTTTAAAAAAAAAATGCAAAGGAATAATATTTTGTTGAAATATATAATAAAGAAATAATATAAAAAAAAAAAAGTTGTACCTTGCGGAGAGGAACAACAGAGAAGAGACCAAGAAAGCTAACAACAAAAAGAAAACCAATAATCCATCCCAATGATGGATTTTTGAAACCATTATTGTCTCCTGATTGTATTGCTATTCTTTCACTCATTCCGAACAGGTAACCCCCAAACCCTCCTGACATCACATCAACACATCATCACATCATCACATACACTCATCAATGTTCAACAACACGTCTTAACAAAAACAAAATATGACCCAATTTCCATTTCAAAAAAAGAAAAAAAAAAAGGAAAACCCCACAATTGTTAAATTGGATTCTCTCATTTAAGTATCCCTAATTTTTTCTAAATTTTGTAATAAAATAACTGGTAATTATTCAATTAATATTGGATTTACTTATGTACGGCTTGTTTAGAAACCTTCGACATATTTTTACCTATATGTACTAATAGTGTTAATAATGTAACATATAGTTAGTCATATACTATATACTCACCCGTTCATGCACCAAATTAATAAAGCTAACTTTTAATATTCAATCTTTTACATATAACTTTTAAATTCAGAAGCACTGATCTTATTTTAATTTCAAACCTTTTTATTTTATAAAAAAGAAAATTAATATAATTATTTTGATTAGTTTTGGCCTTTTTGTTCATTTATAACATTTAGGTTCTCATATATATATATACTAAGTGTAATGTAAGTTTTCTTAATTTTATTTAAAAAATTTATTAATTATTTTTATTAAATTTAATTGATTTTCTTATAAATTTTAAATAAATAAAAATATTATTTATAAAAGAATTAATGATATAAACATATTAAAAGAAAAATTAAACAAAAACATTTTGATAGTTTTTTTTAAATAATACGATAACATTTTATATCATAAACTACATTATTTAAGATATAAAACATTCATGATATTATTCAAATCACATCTCAATGATTGGAGAAAAACTTGTTATTCTTTATAGAAGATAAATGTTATTCAAATTTCTTATCTTATTTAGTTACCAGTCATATTATTTGTACACATAGAATACTTATATATAATGTATTTATTATGTATTATTGTAATAATAATATTTTACAACATGTGAATTTATGTTAATATAATTATTAATATCTAGTTTTGTATTAAATATTATGGGAACGACTATGGTGTTGATAGTTTTTTTCAATACTGGTGTAGACAAAAGTTGGTTTCAGCATGTGGACAGTTATAAATTCCATTTTTTTATTATGACAATGTATATTGTACTCATTTAGAATGCCCTACAAAGTTTCAAGAAATTCTGAATAATATAGTGCCAAAAACAATGTTCAAACAACTTGTTGTACACGTGCACTCAAAAACAGACACGAGTGGAAAATTCAACTGTTTTGTAAAATCCCGGTTTTGAGGGATTTGTTTCTATTTTTAGTTTATTGGCATTTTTGGTTTTAGTCAAAATTAATATTGTATTTATTGATTAAATCCTGTTTATTGTGTAATATTCTCTGCTGTAAATGTCTCTTTCCGTATATAGAATAAATCTGGAAATTATCTTGGAAATATTCTTGTCATTTATTCTTTTTGTCTCGGTTAGGAAAGTCTGGGTATCTTTTGTTTCAGCAGAATCCGGTTTTGTCAAAACAGATGGATATTTACCTTATTTAGAATTATCTTGTGCATCAAGTATTCAATGGTGAATATTCTTTATTTTTGCTTTTGTTTCTCTATAAAAGCTTCTGACCTAGACGATTAGGTTATCACTTCAGAGATTGATTTCATATTTTGTTGAAGTGCCGTTTTCATGTGTAGAGAGCTTTTGTCCTAGAGCTCTTTGTTTTGTTTTCTGTTTTTCTTGCATATGTTTGTTAACTGTTTTGCAGGTAAAACTCTCAAGGACACTTTGTTTAAGAGCTTCGGGAGAAGCTTGTAGTGTGAGTCACTCTTCGGGAGGATTAGTGCACGGACCAGAAGTTGAAGGGAGTTCAAGTTTCTGAGTCATTTGGAAGTGTTATTAGGAAGTGTCAAATTGCTGGGATTGCGACAATTTAAAGAAGGAGTCTTTAAGATTGTATAAGTCAATTGGTGATTGTAATTTGAATAATTCTTATCTAATAAACTTCATTATCTGGGCGTGGCCTCGTGGATTAGTAACAACCTGCAAAGGTTGTTGATACCACGTAAAAATTCGTGTGTCCTTTATTTTTACGTTTCTGATTAAGTAATTCTGTTGACACATATCATACATCTGTTTAAGCATTTCCACAATCTGTTAAAACATGGTTTTACATACATCCTTGGATTAATTATTTGAATTAATCAATTAATTTAATCCAAATAAGAGAATTTCATGTTTGAACATTGTTTTCGGTACCGTAAATTATTCGGAAATTCTTGAAAATTTGTGGGGGTGTTCTAAATTACTACAATATACACTATGATAGTGAAAAATTAGAATTTATAACTATCCATGTATCAAAACCAACTTTTGTCAACACTAGTGTTGACAAAATACTGTCAATAGTGTATTCTTTCCCTAAATATTGTTATAATAATGATATTTTATAATATTTAAATTTATATTAATATAATTACTAAATATTTATTCTAGCAAAACTTTATAAAAATTATAATTATATATATTATATGTTATCTATTGTTACAATAATAATATTTATAACATTTCAATTTATATTAATATAATTAATAAATATCTGGTCTTGTATTAAATATTATTATAATAATGATATTTTATAACATTTAACTTTATATTAATATAATTAATAAATATCTAGTTATAATAATAATATTATAATATTTAAATTTATATTAATATAATTAATAAATATATTTTTTTAATTTATTTTAAAAGTATATTATGTTAAATATTTATAATATTTCGTTAAAGTTAACAAAAAAACTGTTATAAGAATTTATGTTATCTACACAATTTTCATATATAGATATATATATATATATATACTATACACAAGCAACGTGTAATACACGTTTGCTTAATTTTATTTATAGAATTTATCAATTATTTTTATTAAATTTGTATTATTATCATATAAATTTTAAATAAATAAATAATAACATAAACATATTAAAAGAAAAAGTAATGAACTAAAACATTGTTTATAATTTTTAATATATATATATAATATGATAATCTTTTAAAATATAAATGATAATTTTTTTAATAAAAATTAAGATTATGTATTATATATTATTTTTATAATAATATTTAAATTTATATTAATATAAGTATTAAATACTATTATTATAATATTAGAATTCATATTAATATAATTAGTAAAAAATTAGGATAATATTTGAATTCATATTAATATAATTAGTAAAAAATTAGGATAATATTTGAATTCATATTAATATAATTAGTAAAAAATTAAGATTATATATTATTATCATAATAATATTTTATAACATTTGAGTTTATATTAATATAATTATTAAATATCTAGTTTTGTATTATATATTATAATAATAATGATATTTTATAATATTTGAATTTAAATGTATATTAATATAATTATTAAATATGTAGTATCATATTAAATGTTATTATAATAATGATATTTTAAAATATTTAAATTTATATCAATATAATTAATAAATATCTATTTTTAATTAATTTTAAAAGTATATTTCATTAAATATTTAGAATATTCAGTTAAAAATTAATTAAAAAATCATTAAAACCAAAAAATATTGTTATTTGTACACTTTTTATATAGAAGAGATATATTTAAATGATAATCTTTCAAATTTATAACACCTAAGTCCCCAAATAAAAAAATAAAAAATTTAAAATTTTCATTTTTGTTTTTGTTTTTGTTTTGTTGACAAAGTAATTCAGCCCTCATCTCAAATTTCAAATTGATGGTGTCAGATATAATTTTGTTTACTCTCGTACACACTTCAATTCGCACTAATCATAAGATTTTTTTTTCCTAGTTTTTTAAACTAATGATATTATATATAGAAAAGATGTAATTTTTTTTATTTTAAGTCGGCTGAGTGGCAATTCTCTTATCTGTGTGTCATATAGATATAGTAGTAGCTCTTTCACACTCTCCTACTACCTACCAAGTTAATAGTCTCATTCGTATATATATATATATATATATATATATAGTTGACCATCCATTAATTTAGATCCCATCGATATCAACTGAAAACCTCCATTAATTAAGTGAAATAATTAATATCATTTTTGTTGTAATTAAAAATATAATGGATTGTTAAACCAAATGTATTTCATTTTTGCCAAATATGTTTATTATGTATGTATTCACTTATGTGGTTCTAGTAGTCTTAGGTATGTAATGATATCTGTCTCTATTCCATTTACTTCTAGAATATACTACTCTTCCTATATAATGAATAGTACCAGTCTCATATTCATTGAGCTGGTTTTGACATTTCTTTTGTTTATTTTATTTTCTTTCATAGTATCAAGAGCCACTAAAGCTTAACAGTCATTTTTGATCTGGAATTCTCAAGACCAGCTCCACACACACACACTCAAATAATAAATTTCTTTTGCTATTTTCTTCTTTTCTCACTCAATTTCTCATTATATCTTCTTCATTCTCTCCTGCAATCACAACAGTACCTCATAAATAGTACCCTCTCCCTCATCAGCTACAAGGTTTGCTCTACTTCCTTTCTCTATTTTCCCCATCCTTCTCAACAATACTACTTCTTCGATTCACATATTTGGAAGAAAAAAAAAACATAAAATACACATTCTCACAAATTTCACATTATCTCAAATTTTCTCAATCTCACGCTCACATTCGCACACTGTCTCTCTTCTTCATCTCACATATTTCACATTTCAAATCATTATATATATATATGACAATTATTATAAAGGGTTTCACATTAAGTCCTACTGGTAGGGCTTTCAATATTTCTCGACCCGTGAACAGTTTTCGGCGTGACTTTTTTTTATGACCGTGTATATTGTAGCTATTTAGAGCATTCTGCAAATTTTCAGAAAATTCCGAATAGTTTACAGTACTGAAAACTATGTTCAAACATGTTTTCCACGCGCATAACAAAAATTAGTCACGCGTGCAATAACATGTTTGAACCTAGTTTTCGGTACTGTAAACTATTCGGAATTTTCTGAAAATTTGCAGGATGCTCTAAATAGCTACAATATACACGGTCATAAAAAAAATCACTCTGAAAACTGTTCATAAGTTATAAACACTGAAAACCCTACCGGTAGGGCTTAAAATAAAGCCCTTTAAAGAAAAATTCCCCTATGTATATAATATATATATATATATATTTACACACCTCATGCCTGTCATTATTTTCCCTATGTATCATCATTCTTTTCTTCAGTCTATGATAATTTTGCCTTGAGTCCATTTCTATGAGCTTTTCCCATCTTACATAAAAAAAAATAATTAAAAAAAAATTTAAAAAAAAAGTTTCAACACAGACCAAAACAAGCTAGCCAATGTCTTTCTCTCTTCTCTTTATAGCTCTACCAAATTTTCTTCTCTTCTTTCTCTTCATGAATCGTTAACCCCACAAAAACTCACAATCCATGGAACCCAATCTATGCAATCATTTCTCAACACCCAACAAAAAAACACACACACACCCAGAACAGCGTTCTTCACAACTTGCTAATGCATTTCTTCTCCTTCTTCTTCTTCTTTAATCTAAGATGTTTTTCTTTACTGTTGTTTAAGTTTTGGAACAAAAAAAACACTTTGTATCACACTCTGTCTCTCACCCTCTCTCTCCTCTACTCTGTTGCAATACCAGCAACCAACTAGTCCACCAATTCTCTACACTTATTTTTAGGATTTCTCTTTTGCAATTACCTTTCTATCCTTGGCCACAAACTACACAGAGAAACAACTCTTTCTCTTCACTCAAACGTTTTTTACCCTTGCTCCTTTACCCATTTCCAATTTACTTCATTACCCTATCAAAACTCCTCATCATTTTCTTTTTACATCTTTATCCTCCCAAAACTTGTCATCCCATTTTCATATTATCAATTATCATCTTTGTTTCCTTCATATACTTTCCCTTTTTTTTCCTTGTGATTCTCATATTTCCTTTGGTGTGCTACAAATGTCGATCAAGCTACATGTCATGAGACACAATTTTTCATAGCTTTCTCTTCCTCTCAACATTTCCATCAGCAAAAAAAAATATATTTTAAAATAAAAAAATAAAAACCAACATATCTCACAACTATGAGTTTCATACATGCTACTTGCTAATTTGGGATTGGTTCTTTTCAACAACAACAAGCTCGAGATTCCATTCAGTCATTTTTTTGATCAAGCTGCTAATATTACACTCAGGCGATTCAGAATTTTAACACCAAATTAATTGTGCTTCATATAGCCCCGTTCATTTGAGGGGGGAGTTAAACCAAATGTATTACACTAGTGCATAATATTATGTGTTCCCTTATGTGGTCCTATAGTAGTCCTAGCTATGTAATGGCATGTGTCTCTATTCCATTTACTTCTAGAATGTATTAAAATTGAGCAATAATATGTGCACTTAAATATTACACGTAATGATATGGTATTATTTTTCTTTCTAAAATAATAGTTTTGATAAATTTTGATAAATGCGATTGGTTAGGTGAAACTGCCACGTCAATTTTTAAGTTTTTATAATGTTTAAGTGCATATTTTAAGTGCACCGATCATTTCTCTCTAAAATTTTACTTAAAAAGTTTTGAGGAAAAGTAAAGGTCTAGCTATTAATTACGTACCGCTGAAGGCGACACCGGAAGAAGCAACGACACAAGTTTGAATGACGGTGTTTTCCTGGCGGGTGAAGGGCTGCTTCAACATCCCCGACTTCTCCAAGAGTTTTGTCCATGTCTTCACGAAGAAGAACCCCAACAGCCCCGCGGACACGTTCAGTGACGGGATAATCCCCGTGGTCAGATTGAACTTCATCACTATGAAGCTGAAAAGAATACTCATACCAAAGCTCACCACTATAGCCCTCATCGTCACCTGGTTTCTCCACCCCGGAAGATATTGCTTCTCAAAGATCTTCTCCACTGATTCAATCTCTTCTTCTTCTATCTTCTTATGGTTCATTTTTTCCTCTTCATCATCGTTACCATTGATAATGTTATTTTCCAACATATCATGAGTCTCCCTGCTAACCCTATGTTCATCTTGTGGGTGGTCCTCATGACCCATTTCTTTAACAATTGTATGATTAATGAAGAATGATCTTTTTTGGGTTGGGTTAATTTCTATATAAGCTCTATGTATATAAATAAGATATGGCTGCTTTTTTCCGGCTATTGTATGGGGGAAATACTAGGCACTAGACAGCTGCATATATATATAGAGAGTTTGGATTGAATATTAATATGAACA
Source organism: Humulus lupulus (assembly GCF_963169125.1). Classification (NCBI taxonomy): domain Eukaryota; kingdom Viridiplantae; phylum Streptophyta; class Magnoliopsida; order Rosales; family Cannabaceae; genus Humulus; species Humulus lupulus. Next base: position 30,099 of record NW_026908657.1, read on the forward strand.
CAAAGACAAGACAAGACATAAAAGTTTATGTTGTTTTATACCAATCACACTTGCGTACGTCATTTGCATACATATCACTATCCGAACAACGTGAAATCCAACTATGTGTAGTGGTGAAGGACCAATTAAATTGAATCCAACAAAAAACTCTTCCTCAGCTTTGACAACAATTGGAGGTATCGAACCGGTGGTCCTCACAGTCTTATACAGAGATTTAATTTAATTAATATAAGTTGCCAAATAAGTTAAGCCAAGGGTAAATTACATTAGTTACTAGATACAAAATATATTTTTTTAAAAAGAAATGATAAATTGTACACACTATTTACATATAATAATTTATAATAAATCTCAACTACTAGTTAAAATTTAATAAACATAATTATTCATAAAAAGTATATACAATTTGCGTGTGTGCCTAGCATTATTCTTTTTTCTAAAAAGAAATTCAATTTATATATTAATAATTCTCATCAATTAGATGAGCAATACAATACACATCATTGTTCATAAAATGTGTATAAAATTTGCGTGTGTCTAGCATTATTCTTTTTTCTAAAAAGATATTCAATTTATATATTAATAATCCTCATCAATTAGATGAGCAATACATCGTTCTACTACATCATAACACAAATGAGCATAATCTTACATATTTATGTTTTTTAATAAATTTTAAAATTGTAAATAAATCTCCTGACAAAAAAACTGTAAATAAATCTTCATGTTGTAAAAGATCTCTTTAATTTATTGATTAATTATGCATAATATATTGTAAGATATATCGTACGTACTTATCCAATCCTTTTGTCAGAAAATATAAACTAAATAAAAAAAAATGAGACACTTAAAGATTAAATTGCAAAAACAAATAAACAAATATTTTATGATGACTCTCAAATTAGCTTATATTTTTGTACTTTTTATATAATAAATACATTTCAAATTGACCGAGTTTGTAATATAATTGGTCTCCACTTGAATGTAGTTGATAACTCTAGGAATTATAATTATTTTTATGCTTTTAAACTTATATTTTTAATAAGAAAATAGTAATTTATGGTGTTTTGTAGTGTCTTTATTTTAGTTCTGTTAAATATTAATTATAATAAAATAATATTAAATATTAGTATAATGCTGGAAAAATATATCTTAAATTGTGAAATTTGCCTTAACGGGTGGTTGGTAGAATTCTGAACATTTTTAGAATGATTTAAAGCTTGAACGGGAATCTGGAATTTGGGATGTTGCAGCATTGCAGCAGCATCGCGTTCTACCAGCAAGTTGTTTGGAAGACCCACGTGGAAGGCTAAATCAATATCAAATTCAACCCAATTTATTTTCTTAGACTTATTTGAGTTGGGTCGAAAGATAATTAAATGACTATCGGGCCTTTAAATTACTTGGGTCCATTTTACTCAAAATAAAAGATAAAGGAAGATTTACACTCACACACATTATATTGTAATTAATTACTAATTTGTTATGCATATTTTAATATACCTACATTATAATATTAATTAACCTAAATAGCATATATTCCAAATTTATTTATCATTTTATTGTACCTCTTATTTTTTAATTTAATTTGGTGTATGTTACTTGCCATTTTGATACATCATTTTATTTCCTTGTTTTCTTGGCATTTTTATTACTGAATCACTTTATTTCTTAAAAAAAACACATTGTTTCAATATTTGCTTTACTTTTCACGTGTCTATGGGTATATATTTTGTGGTCTATTTTTTTTTAGTTTATATGTCTATATTGTGAAATTTATTGTGATTTTTGTTTATATGCACATAATAATTTATAGTTGTCTTTTGCATTAATAACTAGTTTTTGTTTTGAATTTTGTAGTTATTTTAAACACTTGTATTTACCAACATAGTAACTTAATACTTAATAGTATATAAATCACTGAATTGGATGTCTACCTGAATAAATTAGTAGGTGTGATGTCTACCTGAATAAATTAGTAGGTAAATGTTACTTTGGATACTTGTATTTATCAAAATAATAGCTAAATACTCAATAGTATCTAAATCTACGACTGTTTTTAGATGCTTATTTTCATCAAATTATTATGTAAATGTTACATGTATTTTTGTTTTTGAAAGACCCAGTTTGCCATAACCATAATTTGTTAAATATTTTCCTTTTTTTGGATACTTTTATATGTATGATGGTAACTAAATGTAACACGTTGCTCTTGAAAGTTCCCCGTATCAATACTTGGCAATTGTTACTTACGGGTAGTTAATTGATACTCTCATCTCATATGTCAATCCCAATCAATTGATATCTATTCTATGTCAAATGTAATTATGGTATTTGTTGGATTACAACAACAAGATTCCACTGCAATCAAGTTAAATGCAAACAAGAGCAACAAAGAAAACACTAGCAATTTCAATCTAACAACAGTGATACTTATGGGTAGCTAAATGTATTTGTTTACTAATTTGAATACTTTTTCCAAACTTTATATATAAATACATACTTATGGGTATAATACATAAAAAAAAATATATCAATTGTTAACATACTTGCAAACATATATAGTATAAAAATGATCAATTTAACAAATAGAAAAATACTAATTCGTGTCCATCAATAATTTTTTTTTTTATAAATACTTTTTTTCTTTTCTTATTTTTAATACCCTTTGGTATCCTACATACAATAAAAGCATAACCTTGATGATATAAATAATTAAAAAAACACTTTTTAATATCCAATGAAAATAACATTATCAACATCAAAGTTGTAAAAAAAAACTACCACTAAATTATTATGTTATACATAGAAAATCATCATTTATTTAATTATATACCGAATGGTCTCTTTTTATATAATTATATACTTTTGGGTAATATTAAATAAAATAAAAGCTACATTTAGTTTTCTTACATATAAACTGAATATGTAAGCAGTATAAAAATTAAGACCAAATAAATTGTATGTCATATCCTATAATAAATATGAATGTCCTGAAAGAAATTAGCCATAATAAACGTCAAAGTATGAAAGAGAACATCTATAAAATGAAAGTTTTATAGAATATGCAAATAAAATAAAATTTTATAGAACATCTATAAAATAAAATATATAAATCACAAGTGTGCTATAATATTCATAGAATGAAAGTTTTTATTAAAATCAGATGCATCCAATATAGAAGTTGGGTAAAAGTCTAAATTTTGTATTAGATTTGGATGATACATAAGAAGAAAAATAACATAAACAATAAATAACTACCAATCGGTACCCAAAATACTTGATTTTCTCAATAATCCATGCCACCTTAATATTAGTATGATCTTCAAGTTGGTTGTAGCTTCACATTCATTGTTCAAATAATAATAACGATTTTTTAGTAGTCAAATCTTATATAAAATAAATTAGTAATAAATCAACAAATTGATTAATTAAGCTATTTTAGGAAAGTTGTTAAGTTTATGAGTAAATTAAGGAAGTGTAATATTTTATTAAATCAAATGAAATCAGTTATATACAACAATAATTAATATATTTTGGTTATATTATTTTATCTCTAACAAAATTGTTATTATTTATTCTTATAAGTATAAATGTGTAAACTGCCCAAAGATAAATTACAATTTTTACGGTAATATTAAAAAAATATCATTTTTTACGGTAAACTAAAATAATTATATATCTACAGTAAAATTTGTTCTTGCTTGCCGTATAACACATCTCATCCCCTCAAAATTTATTTGTTGTCAATTCCAATCATCAAACTAATATATTATCTATATGTAAATAGATGTCTATATATATATATAGGGTATTGCTCAAGTGGAGCCGGTAAAAACGTCTCCACCGGTGGAGACGTTTATTTTATACCCTTTGATCAAATGAAGGGCTGTGATTTTCCAAATATTTGGTCTATCTCTCTTTCTCTCACAAGTCCGAACCATTCACACATATTCAGAACTATTCTCTCTCTCTCTCTTCCGAACCAGAGTTCTCTGTTTCTTCTCTTTCAGACACCGGCCGATTCTCCGACGGCCGTGTCCTCACTGACTATAAAGTTCATACATATTCTAATTAAGGTTTTTTATTTATATCAGTGTAGTATATATTTGTTGATGAGTATAATATAATTGTGTGTTTTGTTGCTTATATATATATATATATGTATAAAAATTAAAGTTTCGTTTCTGGGCATAAAATCTCCGGTGGCATACAAAGAGATAAAGTGGGTAAAGAAATGGAAAGTAAATAAGTATGGAATGAACTTTGCATTTGGAGGGACAGGAGTGTTTGATACAATGGAAAAGGAACCAAACATGTCAACCCAAATCAATTTCTTTGAAGATATATTACTTGAACGTAATTTCTATTCCAAACAAGACCTTAGCTCTTCCGTGGCTTTAGTTTCTCTTGCTGGCAATGACTATGGTGCTTAACTTGCTAAAGGTGGCAATAACAACATGGAGGTGAGTGAGTAGTTAACCTACTACTTGATTACGTTAGACCCAGATATATATATATATATATTTATTTATATAGTTGTTGGTGATCAATCATTTCTACATCATCAGTATACTTCATGGATATGGTAAATATTTATGAAACATATATACCACATATTACATAATAACATTGAAATGAATTTAATTGAAATTTTGAAAATGTTTAATTTTGTAATACAAAGTATTAAGCAGAGTATATCTCGCTCTTACATATGCATGTGTATATATATATATGGCATTGCTCAAGCTTTTGTTTGATATGATGATCATGTTTTGTCTAAAAGAGAAGAAACAGATAACTCTGGTTCGGAAGAGAGAGAGAGAACTCTGGTAATTTCTCAGGTGTATATATATTTATATATATATAGGGCATTGCTCAAGCGTTTGTTTGATATGATGATCATGTTTTGTCTGAAAGAGAAGAAATAGAGAACTCTGGTTCGGAAGAGAGAGAGAGAGAACTCTGGTAATTTCTCAGGTTCGGACTTGTGAGGGAAAGAGAGAGAGATAATAGTTCTGAGAGAAATGGAGTAAATATTTGGAAAATCACAGCCCTTCATTTGATCAAAGGGTGCAAAAAAAGTCTCCACCGATGGAGACGTTTACGTCTCCACCGATGGAGACGTTTACGTCTCCACCTAAGAAATTGCTTGTATATATATATGGGTTCACTCTTAATGGTGATTGATTTTTTTCCCCATGGATGGGTTGTCAATTAATAGCCATTGGATTAAGATCCAATGGTCCACATTTAAAGATGTTAATTAATGTTATCTTTGACTTTTTTCAAACTTGGTAATGGGCTACCTGCTGACATGGCGGTCACCTTTTAATTTAATTAAATAATTAAAAATATCATTATTTAAGATTCATTCCAAGATTCCATATCCTCATTCCTTCTTCATTCTTTCTCCATTCCTTGTTCTTTCCAAATTCATTCCTTATGCATTAATGACTCTTATCTTCCCAACTACAATTAGTTGGCTAATTAATAAAGCATATTTCGAATTTTCTATATATTATATATATTTTTATACAAAATTTACTTATCTTAAAAACTTGTTTATTGAAGAAGCTCCAATTTTTGAAAGTGTTTTCAAGTAAGTTTTCTATGTCATTTTCGAAAATCACTAGTAGATTTTCTATTTTTTTCAAAAATATCCATCTTTTTTTTTTGTTATATAGTATTTGAAATTCACATAGATGAGTAAATCTTATTTCTCTTGAAAAACTTGTTTAGTAAAAACCCACAAGAATTATTTTTTTGAAAGTGTTTGATGAAAATACTCTAGATTTTTCATAGTGTTCTTTGTAAGATTTTCAATCGTTTTTGTGCTTTCTTTATTTTTACAAACAAATTATCATCTATTTCTCCAATTTCACATTTCGAAATTCACTACTAGAGGTTTTTTTTTTTAAAATATCAACTTAGTTTTACTTTTCATGTAGAATTTGAAATTAAAAAAAAAAGACTAAATCTTATTTCTCTTGAAAACTTGTTTATTAAAATCTCACAAGAACAATTTTTTTAAAAAATGTTTGATGAAAAAGCTCTAGATTTTTCGTAGTGTTTCTTGCAAGATTTTCAATCATTTTTGTGCTTTCTTTATTTTTACAAACAATTTATCATCTATTTCACCAATTTCATATTTCGAAATTCACTACTAGATCTTTTTTTTTTTTTAAATTCCAACTTAGTTTTATTTGTCATGTAGGATTTGAAATTCAAAAAAATGATTAAATCTTATTTCTCTTGAAAAACTTGTCTAGTAAAATCTCACAAGAACAATTTTTTTAAAAAATGTTTTATGAAAAAGCTCTAGATTTTTCATAGTGTTTCTTGCAAGATTTTCAATCATTCATGTGATTTCTTTATTTTTACATATAAATTATCATTTTTTTTCTCCCATTGTAAAATTCGAAATTATTCAAACTTCTTAGAAATCAACTATTAGGTTTATAAATTTACATTGAAGGTTATAGGGTTTTAAAAATTTCATATTTTATAAAAGAAATTTTAAAACATTATTATTACAAATTATTTTGTAGTTCATTTTTCTTCAATAAACTAGAAATGTGAGGAATTTTAAAGTTTTGAAAATTTCATCATGTAAAATTTTCAAACATATTATTATTTTTCAAAAATATTTCTTACATAGTGATAATCTTCGTCAATTTTTTTGTATAGAACTTCGTGATGGAATCAGAAATGGAATGGAGGATAGTAATTGAGCTTGAGTTGAAAGAGTTGAGACATGAACTACACTCTATTAAACTGGATTTACAAGCCAAAGATAAAATTCCATGTAGATATGAGAAGAAGAAAAAATTGACATATGAATCCATTAACGAAAAGGCCTCACAATCACTATTTTTAAAAAAAAACATGTTTTTAGTCAAGATGATGTTGTGTTCTTTGAACATTTTAAACTCGGTAATACTTTAAGACCGAAAGATAGGGAAGTGTTAGAATACATTTTCTCAAACTCTGATCAAATGTAAGTTTTTTTATCTTAATTTATATATTTTTTGTCATTTTTTCAATATATTTTAATGTATATTATTGTATATATCCTAGGGAAATTATAGTTGAAAGTGAGTCTAGTTTTCTACGACGGTCTGACTTCCGGTATCTTGGACCTAAAACGGAGTTGGAGACTGAGGTAATTCATTTGTATATATTAATAATTTTAGTATGACCGTTATAATTTTTTTTTTTTTTGGTAAATGCAGATTGTTACTATGGTTTCTTCATTCTTGACCGAGGATGAGAGGTTGAAGAAGGGTAAAGAGTGTAAGAATTGGTATCTTCCTGCTCGAAATATGGTGAGTTTTTTGTTGTTTTTCTTTTTTGTCAAAACATATTTCATGTTTGTGAAGTTAATTTTTTTTTTTTAAATTATGACAATAGAAATACTTACTACCCGACTCCTACTCCAATTTACCACTACATCAAATTTGGAGGAAAATGCATTACTACGAAAGATTTATGGGCTCCCTCGAACATTGCAATGAAGTATAATTCTAATGGTTTATGTTGAATATATTTTTAAGCATCTATTTATTATGTAATTTCTAACAACAATTATACTTGTAGATTTATATTCCTATGTTGCTTGTAAGACACTTCATTCTTGCACGGGTGATACTTAAAGAAAAAAAAGTAGAAGTTTGGGACTCACTTGCCGATGAAAAGAATCCTATATTACAGTCATCTAAGATTGTTGATATTGTAAGTTTTTATTGGTTGAATATATTACTTTTTTATAAATTTTAAATTTATAAATTCTGATGTTAGAGTGCAAATGCAGCTACGCAATCTAGATTTGTTCTTGGAGAATCAGATCAAAAGGAAACCTGGTAGTTTCAACTTTGCTAGTTTTGGTATAGTTCGTGGTAGAAATGTCCCTAGACAAAAAAATTTGTACGATTGTGGAGTCTTTGTCATATTATTTATGATGAATAGTTGTAAGCTCGACTCGCGGTCTTTTGTGGTAAGTAGATTTCATACTAAGTTTTTTTTTTTTTTTTTTTTTTCTTATCATACTATACTTGAGTTTTTTTCACTATTGTAGTTCGACTCTAATGAAGAAAGGTGTCACATAGTTTCGTGGATTACATGCTCAAATTTCAACAAGAATAGAGCAAAATTATTGAAAGATGTTCGAGAGTTCATTTCAAGCAGAGGAATATAGTACTAGGGACAATGATCTTTGCCCTAATTTTGTTATTCTCAATCAAGTTGTGTAAAAGAAAGAAATTTGTATTATTATTTATCAATTTTGAGAAATTAGAAGATGATCAATATTTGAGAGAATTTGAATAGTTTATTTTTGAATTAATTATTTATTAACAAGATTAAAACACACTTTAAATTTTATCATTTTCACAATCAACTTTAATGTTTATTGGAAGTTTCAAAGGGTTAGTTGTAGACATTAATATCATATTTATTAAATAAAAACTATTTTGTAAGTGTTAATTTCGAATTTATTAATTAATATATCAACCAATCAGAATTTTAAGCATAATGTTAGGGAATTGGAATGGATTTATGGAGACATGCATTTAATGAAATTAGTTGACATGATCTTAATTATGCACGTTTTTTATGAGAAATGATTAATAATTCAACCAAACATAAATAGAGCATGATATTAGGGTATTAGAATGAATTTATGAATACATGCATTTAATGCAATTAGATGGCATTTTCTAAATTAATTGCTCACATTTTTTTAAGTGAAATTTTAATAAAATATATATATTTTTACACAAACTAACTCAACCAAACCTTTTTATCTATAAAAAATTAAATTTATTTCGAAATTGTGTTTTAAATTTAAATTAAAAATCAATGCATAGTAACTAAACTAGTTAATACCAACCTAACCATTTAGAATTTAATGGTATAATTATGCATAATCAACCTAACCAATAACAAAATTATTGTGTTATTTTTGGGAATTGAAATATGTTCATTTTATGTTTTGAGAAGTGTAACTAATCATAATTTTGAGCATGATTTTTGGGATATGGAATAGCCCACCAATTGCTATATTTTTCATAATTATTACCCATCTTATTTATTAATTTAACCAAAACAATTCAGGTATTGGTTCAAAATGGAATTTAGTTTTTTTTTTTAAATGGGTATTTTAAATGTCATAATTTCGAAATTATATGGTTTTTAACACTATTTATAAATCATTTTATCTTATATACACTGATATCATTTGTAGGCAAACATAAACTTTGTTTTTAGGTAGAGTTTGAAATCATTTTATATTTTTAAGAATGTGTCCATTTACTCAATATTATGATGACTTAGGAGAGGAAGAAGTTAAAGAGATTGTGTTGCTTGCTACACATTTGATTGATCATGTTGGAGTGAGTTTTGGATCCGACAATCGCGAAGCATTATTTGAGAAAATGAAGAAACTATTCGAAGAGGAACAAACAAAAGTTGATGAGCACTTGAAAAATATGGATGTGCTCTTGAGAATGATGGAAAAGTTGAAGAGAGCGTAAGGAAATTGTTTGTTTGTCTATCTACTATTGTACTTTGTAGATTTTTATTTTTATGTTTGATTGAACTAATGAAATTTTACTTTTTATTATATAATGGTTTAATTTACAACACTCATAAGATCCTTGTAAACATAAAATATAAATAGCTTTCATATAATTCTTAGTACAAAAAAAGCTTGATGCATATATATAGAGACAATCATGCATCACAAATTGCACCAATAAGATTATTAATAGCATCTTCCGAATCCAAAAGCTAGATGCGAGTTTCAAATTTTAATCCTTTATCGAGACAATCATGCATATCTTTAGTTCTTCTACGCAAGTCTTTTGCTTTCATGAGAATGTTATAGAAACCTTTCGAGTTTGGAAAGGTTTTGGTAGAAGAAGGGATGTTATCTACCTGGCCATCATCGTTTCGTTCAAGCTCCTTATAATATTCATTCGAATCTGTACATATTGTTGGTGAACCGTTGATATTTTTAATTAACTGGACAACATCTATTTCCCCGTCAGTGTCGCTTGATTCAACATCAAAAAAACCTTCTGAAAACTCCATATCGAGTAATGCTTAAGGCCATTTTCCGAGTACATGAAAATGTTGTTCTTCCTTAACTTGATCGATTGTATTGCTACTTTCGCCTTCAACAACAATGTCTTTATCTGGTTCACGCGAGATAATGTCTTCATATTCAACCTCATTCTCTGCATCTTTGACTTCATAGTTGGATTCACTTTTTGTTTCATGATTGTCACTATCTTCATCAACCCTTCTAGGCTCCATAGTAATCTCCATCTTGGAAATTATACTAATTTTTGTGTTATATTTAAAATTTGATGAGAAGAATAAAAAGCATTTATGATAGGTGGTTAGGAATATGAATAACTCCCTTTTAAAATGTTATACATAATTATTAAAAAGACACTTGTTCAACTTCCAACCATTGTATTTTTCGAAATGGGAAGAATGGGAAGTGAATATGTATATTTTTAATAATTATGTATAATTTTCATTAATTAATTTTAAAAAATACAATGGTAAATTGAACAGTTGCTTTTGTTTAATGGGAAGTTGAACAAGTGTCTTTTCAAAAACTATGTATACTTTTTATTAAATAATTTTGAAAAAATACATTGGTAAATTGGAAGTTGAATATGTATCTTCTTATTAATTATGTATAGCTTTTATTAAATAATTTCGAAAAAAATACAGTGGTAAATTGAATTGTTTCTTTAATGGGAAATTGAACATGAGTCTTTTCAATAATTATGTACAAATTTTTAAATTAATTTCAAAATAAAAGAAAATTAAATTTGAACAAATGTGTTTGTTCAATGGGAAGTTGAACAAGTGTCTTTTTAATAATTATGTGTAACATTTTTTTAAAAATGAATTAAATAAAAATCGAAATATAAAATAATATTAAATTAATATGGCAAAAATTAATGTAAATTTGTTTAAAATTTATTATGAAATTCGAAATTAATATTTTTTAATTGAAAACTTGTCTTTTGAATAACTCATAGAGTGTAATAAATGTATACAAATATTGAATTAATTTTGATTCTATGTCTAGGTTCTTTGAACATAATAAATGTTGTTTAATTATATTTTGAAAATATATAATTATTAACTTTTTTAATTGGTGTTGTGAAGATGAATAGGTGTCTTGATAAATTAAACATGTGATGTAACAAATGTGTAGAAATTTGTGAGAATAAATTCATTTTTTGAAAACACAATTTTTTTAAAATTTATATTGAAAAATTCAAAAAAATAATAGGGAATCTCAATAGGTGTTACTCATATTAATTTGATAAGATACCATCATTATTAACTACACTATTGAATGATAAGTTTTAAAATTATTTATAAATAATCTATTACAAGTATTAGTATTACATGAAAAACAAGGTTGAGAAAGAGAAGGAAAAATGAAAGACATGAACAAAAAGGATAAAGGGAAGCAGAAAATGGAAGACCTGAAGAAAAATGGGAAAATGAAGCAAAAGAATGAGGGGTGTACTACAGGTGATGTATCTCACACGTCGGAGGAACCAAAGTGTTTGGAAACCATTGTTCCAAAAAAAAAAGATGTCCAACAACTTATAATACAATTCGAAAATATGAGGTACGATATAAACACTCGTCTTCTTTGCATTAGTAGTAAAATAAATACCATTCAACAACTCTTGTTGTCAGGAAGCATCTCTACTAATCTTAACTGTGTTCCGGCCCATGAGCTCCAAATACTCCAAACTGAAACCTGTCAAAGGCTCATCCATGCTCTAGAAAAGGAAGATTACTACATGCAGATTGAACTCGTCAAGCTTGAACGCGATATTACTTTTCAAAAGTGGTGCTTGAAAAATTGGATCAAAGATTGAAGACTGTTGTCTCTTTTTACAATTTTTATTTAAATGATTGTACTCTCTCTTTATTTGTTAGATGTATGTTGAATTTAACATATTATTATGAAATAGAAATTTTATTTTTTTTAATGGTTATAAATATTGTTATTTTGTAATATGTATATTTCTTTTTTATCTTTATTTTTCGTTATAAAAAATTAGTGGGTTTTGTCGAAAGTTTAAAAAGTCATTACTTTTTTTATATAATTTTTTAATATAAATAATGACAATTTTTCGAAAATATTGTTAAAAAATACTTAATTATACATGTTAATAGAATTAATAAATAAAAAAATAAGAATATGAGTAGTCAATGACATTTATGGATTTATTTGTATTTATTACAATTAATATTTTTATTTGGTAAAATAATTAATTATAATAATAATAATAATATTTGTAGTATTTCAAAAATGAATACTTAGCATAATTGACTCCTTGTATTTCCCATCAGTCATTATTATTCCTCATGTTTTATCTTCTTTATTACTACTTCATTATATATATGTGGCTAGAACATTTTTTTTTATCATCATAAAGATTGTTCATCATAGAGAGAAAATGAACATAAACAAGATAGAGGAGATCATTCTTACTAGATCACTTTCGAAATTCAAAGAAAAATTCTTAAGTGGAGAGTTGTACAGTTTCATGGAAGAGATTAAGATACGCCTCAATAGATCACTTGAAGAAAGAATTACAATGAGAAAGGCAATGATGGATCAAGCATTTAGAGAATGGAGTGGAGAAAGCCCTAAAGTACGTGAAATTCGACACATTCAGAATGAATTATTCCAAAAGTTCATCGATGCTTCTGAGCAGGAGTACTTGTATTGGACGACACAAATGTATGATGTTGAACGTGAAATTTTATATCATGAAATGTTGTTGGATGCTTTCAAGAACATTTAGGGATTGTCTATTTTGTCTACAAAAATTAGAGTGTTTGCTCATCTATATTGAATTAAGAATTTTATTCTTGTTAATGGAAATTTGATCTTTTTTTTAATTATTATTATTGTTAGCAATTTACAAATCAATTTTTTTTTCTTGTAGCAATATATTTCAAAAATGAACAAAGCCATTTATCCTATAAAATGTATTTCGAAAATGACTAATTTTTTACTAAGATATATTTCGAAAATGATATATTTTAAAAAAATCCTTAGTGTAAATTTAAAGTAAATATTTTTTATAAATATTATTAATTATTCCGGAGTAGTTGACTCCTCGTCTTGCTCATCACTCATTATTATTCCCGATGTCTTCTCTTACTTATTAATTATTTGTGTAGAAAAACAATGTTGAATACAAACTCTTTATATATATATGTGTGACTAGGCAACCCTAGTTCATCATCATCACTAAGGTTGTCCATTTAGGTACCAAAAAAATAGAAAGAAAATGGACAACAAGATGATAGAGGAAATAATTCTTACTAGATCACTTTCGAAATGCAAAGAAAAATACTTAAGTGGAGAGTTGTACAATTTCGTGGAACAAATTAAGCTGCGCCTCATGAGATCATTCAAAGAAAGAAGTATAGTGAGAACCGTCTTCATCGATCAAGCATTTGGAGAATGGAGTGGAGAAAGCACTAAAGTATGTAAGATTAGAGAAATTCATAATGAATTAGGACAAACGTTCATCGATGCTTCTGAGAAGGAGGACTTGTATTGGAGGCGTCTAATGTATGATGTTGAACGCGAAATAGTATATCATGAAACTTTGTTGAACTCTTTCATGAATATGTAGGAATATTCATACTTTGTTTTAAAATATTTGTTATACCCAAAAATTGGAGAATGCATCCTAGGAGGCTAAGGAAAATGCATTCTAGGAGAGCTAAGAGGATATGGTCCTAGGAGACCCCAAGGGAGTGGTCTTAGGAGACCCCAAGGAGAAAGTGGTCTTAGGAGACCCCAAGGAGGATGTGGTCCTAAGAGACCCCAAGGGCGTGTAGGAGGCAAGCCTCCCAAGGTTTCCTAAGTGTTGGCTCGAACGTGTCCAAGGTAAGTAGTTAAGGAGGAGGAGTCTCATGCAAGAGGAAGGAGACTTAGATTTTGATAAGGAGAGCCTATACAATGTTCGATCGGACATGTTTGGGAGATGCTAAAGGAGAATGCCTCAATATTGTCCAAGGTGAGGTGCTAAGGAGGTTGCCTCAATGTTGTCCAAGGTGAGGTGCCAAGGAGGTTGCCTCGATGTTGTCCAAGGTGAGGTTGCCTCAATGTTGTCCAAGGTGAGGTGCCAAGGAGGTTGCCTCGGACCACCTTGGTCCGAGGAGAAGCAAGGAGATTGGTTCAAGGAGGAACATGGCATGCTAGAGGAGAGTGCCATGTTAGAGGAGAGAAGTGCATGTCCTACCACCATGCACGTTCAACCCACCCAAAAACATGTCCTACCACCATGCATATCCTACCACTATGCATGTTCAACCAGCATTTGCATGGGTAGTGAGTAGGAGGTGGACCAACTAGCTAGAGGAGACTAAGTCAGACACAGCTTCAACAACATACGCAGGAATCTCTCATTCTTCCCACAAATGGGGGGTTTGTTATATTTCGAATTTTGAATGTTTAAATGTAATAAATATAATAAAATATCCCTATTATAAGGGGATATCAGGTGAGGATCCCAGGCCTATAAATAGAGAGCTGATGGGATGAGAGAGGGGGCTTCTTCTGCTTCTTCTTTCTAGAGAGAGAAAATTGGGTCTGTCTATTCTAGAGAGAGAAAGTGCTGAAATTAGAGAGAATTCTTGTATTTTCACAATCTGTACTGAAGAAACTCAGTTGGCTCAGTCCATCTGATCTTGAGTATAGGTCTATAAATCACAACTCTAAGTGGATTAGGCTATTACCGACAATCGGGGCTGAACCACTATAAAAATCTCTTGTGTGTTCTTTATTTTCTTTATTATACTGTCTGTATCGTTTACATTCTCTTGAAGGCTTGTCGTTATTGACGTTCTCACGTCGTTGGCTAAAAACGCAGTCAACAATATTATATAATGATTTATCGGTTATGAATTGAAAGTTAATTTTTATGGTTATTTTTTATAATTAAAACTTTGCAAGTTCATTTAAAAATAATAAAATTTGATATTATTTTACTATAAAAATAAAATAAATTAATACCGAAAAATATATTTCATTGTCCAATTAATTTTTATTTTTTTATATTTTAATTATTATGCATGATTTAAGTATAGTGGTGATAATAAAATTTGCATTTAATATTGATTTTTCTTTTTAAAAAACCGAAAAAGCATGTTGTTTATTATTATTTCAATACATATTGATGATAAAATCAAATCTTTCTACTCCCCATATTTATCCCACTTTCCCAAAAAAATATAAATATAAATGTATTATTTTATTGGGAAGATGAATATGTATCTTTCAAATGAATAAGTCTTTCTAATTAAACATGCAATGTTTTGTTATATAAATATTGAAATCTAGGTTTTATGTATAGGTTCGAAAATATGTATAGGTTCCCAAAAAAATATAAATGTTATTATCTAAATCCTATTAATTTTTATCATGTTTAAACATAATATAATATTTTTTGGAAATATAAATAGGGTATTTCGAAAATATGTATAGGTTCCCAAAAAAATATAAATGTATATTTTAAAAATAAAGTTTAAAATAATAATAATTATAATTAAATGTGAAATCTAGGTTTTATGTACATGCATGAAGGTTTAGAGTTGAAAAAAAAAATTAAATATATAATAATAGTTATTAATGTGGCCGAAATTTTTGTGTCTCTCCAACAACATTAATGGCTGAATATTTTTTTTCTAATTATATAATATTTAAATCAATGAAGTTGAAGAGTTGCAATTGTTAATAAATTAATATATTTTTTTAATTATTTAATAACACACTTTATATATTATACACTTCTTCTTCAAACACAACCTACTTTACTCTCCTTTCACATATTTCTTTGTCTTTCAACATTCCTCATGGATAACATGATTCAAGATCTCATCTCTCTTGCTGAAGGCATGATAAAAAAATTGAAATTCATTTTGTCAGTAGCAGAGATCTTGCCTTCATCAAAATTTACTGAGTTCGAAGATGGAACAAATTTTCCCTACAAGTTTGCCACAATATCTCGAAAAATGAGGAGGGGATTGAACAAGATGTATGTTGAAAACTTGAAGGAAGAAATTGAAGATTGGAACAAAGAACTTGTCAAAATGAAGAAGACTCGTGAAAGCATCAAGAAGAGGATTATGGAAGATGAAGAAGGAGAATCTTCAAATAAAAAGATAAAGGGAAATGAAGAGTAGATTTTAAGTTAGAGAATATTAATTATTTGTATTTTGTTTTTATTTTATGCTTAATTTTTAATATGAACAAATATTTTAAGTTTTTCAGTAAAAAGTTTAAAATTTATTGTGTTTCTTATCGTTATTTAACATCTTACAAAATTATATTTAATACAGTGAAATTAAAAAAAATAATTAAATTTTAAAAAAATGATTATTGTCAATTAATAATAAAAATGTTTATTTTACCCAATAAATAATTAAGGAATATGATTTAATATTCAATTAATATATGACCATTAAAAAGATACCTAATCGGTTTCCAATTAATGTCTTTTTTTCATACACCATTTCAATAAAATAGGAACAATTTTCGACAAAAAATAGGTGGCCAAATAATACCATATATTTTCGAAAATGGGAATAACCACCTCAAAATTAATAGATACAATTATTCGTATCATAAATGCACACTAAATGAAAAGTTGCATGTGGCGAAATACCTATATTTTCGAAAATAGAAACATGCATGTATTTGAAAAGTTGCAATTACTCATTAAATATATTATTTTCATAAACAAACAATTAAAAAATATTTTTTCATAACCCTACACAACATCTTCTTAGTCTATATATATTCTAAAGTAGATTAATTAGTTTTCATAAACTCTTCATCAGTTTCTTTAGAAAATTCCTACATCTCTTCTAAACAATTTTTCATTATTATGGAAGACTTTATAACTTTCCATGTACCTATTCTTTCAATGATTGAATTGCTGGAACGCCAATTATCCATCGTCAAAACATTTGCCAAAGAAGAGACTTCTCAAAGCGAAAGCAAATCGGAGTCTGAAATTGTCATTTTTGCCAAGAAGCAACAACAAAGAAGAAAATGTTTGACTTCTCTTATGGTTGAAAATTTGGAATATGAAATTGAACTTTGGAGAGAAGAACTTCAGAATGTGAGGATGGATGACGAAGACGTCTTCGATCAATTATTGGGTGGCAATGAAGAACTATTCAAAAAGAATATGAAAGTTCTCTTGGAGGATGAAAAAATCGATATCAGTGGAATTGATTTGAACTCCGACAAGGATGAGTAGATTATCAGTTTTATTAATTTACTTAAATTATTATCAAGTTTCTTCTTTGTTTTATTTTGTAAGTTTATGAGTTTGTTATGACATTGTTCTTCAGTCCTAGTGATTGATTCTTACATTAATCTCTCTAATATTATTAAGAATTTCAAGTTTTTTTTTATTTTGTCGAAATTTTTTATTATTTTTCATGTATATTTTATTAAAAATAACTTATATGCATCATTCATGAGAATTGGTTATATTTTCCTATTTATTTATTTTTTAAAAAAATTATTGAAAATTTGTAACTAATAATAATAGCATGTTCGAAATTTTGGATTCCTTTATGGAAAAAAAATTAATGAAAGAAAAATCTATTAAATTGATAAGAAAAATTTTCTCAAAATCGAAAAACGCAATAAATATATAAATAATTCCCTTTATTATTTTGGCCGAATTTTTTGAAATATTATATAAGTGTGTATTTCAAATAATAATAGTAATAAATGATGGGTAGTTGAACAATTGCCTTTACAATAAAGTCATAATAATTTTATTATAATTTAAAACTTAAACTGGTAATTAAATACATTTATAAATAAGTGTGTGGTATACAATTTTTATGAGAATTTCGAAATTTATTAAATTGAATAAATGATTTTTTTTTTATTTCTAATTATTTTTTTCATCTAGTTAGGTTATAAAAACTCTTTATATATGTAGGTCAAGAATTTACAAAGATAACCTAAAAAATAGATAAACATAATTAAAAAACGGAGTACATCAACGATATGTAACTAAAATTAATAACTAAATGAATTGGTTATATTTTCCTTTTTTTTTTTTTAAATTATTGAAAATTTGACCAAAATTTGTAACTAATAATAATAGCATGTTCGAAATTTTGGATTCCTTTATGGAAAAAAAATTAATGAAAGAAAAACATATTAAATTGATAAGCAAAAATTTCTCAAAATCGAAAAATGCAATAAATATATAAATAACTACCTTTATTATTTTGGCCGAATTTTTTGAAATATTATATAAGTGTGTAATTCAAATAATAATAGTAATAAATGATGGGTAGTTGAACAATTGCCTTTACAATAAAGTCATAATAATTTTATTATAATTTAAAACTTAAACTTTGTATTGGAAGTTAAACTAGTAATTAAATACATTTATAAAAAGGTGTGTGGTATACAATTTTTATGAGAATTTCGAAATTTATTAAATTGAATAAATGAATTTTTTTTTTAATTTTTAATTATTTTTTTCATCTAGTTAGGTTATAAAAACTCTTTATATATGTAGGTCAAGAATTTACAAAGATAACCTAAAAAATAGAGAAACATAATAAAAAAATGGAGTACATCAACGATATGGACAAAGAGAATGAAAACAATGAGAGTAATAAGACTATCGATAAAGAGAATCAAAACAAAGATATGGTCAACGATATGGAGAAAGAGAAGCAAAAAATGACTGATATTATTATTTTTGAGGAAGGCAAGCAAAAAATGGACGACAGCAATGATGTACAGAAAGTTAAGCCAAAAATTGAAGACATTGATCATTTAGCAAAAGGGAAGCGAAAATGGGCAGATGTTCCGGATGAGGAAAAAAAAAATTGGTAGACGTGAAGGATATGGAACTAGACGATGTGTTCCTCAATAAAGTTGTTGAATTACTATCTGATAATACAACTATTAATCTTAAAGAGCTCACCACATCGGTAGATATAAAAAAGAAGAAGGATGAAATCAATCAACTCTTGGTTCTTCTCTGTACCAGAAAGACTAAACTTGGGTCTCTCTTTTCATCTCGATGCATCTCAAGTCGCCTATGGAGTCCTGAGGCATGCAAGATGCAACTTTCTCAACATATCATCCTTCAGAAATTCATCCATGCTGTAGAGAAGGAAGAACACTTTTGGCTCCAAGAACTCTTAAAGATTGTTCATGATAAAAATAAAGATAATAGTCTACTCAAATTTTGAAAAATGTTATTTCTCATTAAAGTTTTTATTTTGACAATATTAGTTTTCTTCTCTTTGTAATTTGTCGTCATTGAATTTTATTTTATGAATTTTAGTTTCTCTACAATATTCTTCAATTTATTTGTTTGCAATGTTCTTCAACACATGAACATTATAAATTGTTACGATAAGTAAATGGCAAAATGTTAAGAGTAACTTATGATAATAATTTCTCACTAAACCATAATATATTTTAAGTAACTATAATTATTTAATAATAATAATTTTCAGAAATTATAATTAATCTAAAATTTAGTAATTTATTTAATATTTTTTTAGAATTTGATAACTTTTAAAATTAATAAAACATTAAATAAAATAACTATAATTATTTATTAATATTAATTATCGAAATGTATATTAAATATAAAATATAGTAATTTATTTAATATATCTTTGTAGATCTCGAAAACTATACAAATTATTAAAAACTAAAATGTTACATAATACCCAAACACACATCCCACAACTATAATAAATACTAAAACACACATGCCAGAACTATAATTCTTGGATATGTAAAAGGTCTTCTCGAAATTATCAATTTATATTTAATCACTGTAATAATAGTAATGAAAAATGCTATAAAAACTATAATAAAAGCCTATCTTAATTACTTTTATTTTTAAAAAAAAACAAATATATATATATTTTTATAGATATGTAAATATATTTTCGAAGTTACCAATTGAATATTTAATTGTTATAGTTGGAACATGTTACATCTCTTTATAATCAATGTAACCATTTTAATGAGAAATGCATTGAACTCTCATATTCCATTGTTAATTATGATTAATAATAAAAGCATACTATATAAGTGACAACATTATTCATTATTGAAAAGTGATAGTTCAAGATGAGTCACAACATAATGCATAACAAATTTATGGTGGAAATTGTTCGCCGTCATTCCATTTCCAAATGCAAAGAAAGATTCATCACTGGAGACTTACATGCTTTGCGAGATGATATTCAGTCGCGCATCTTGCAAAATTTTCATGAAAGAAGTACAATAAGGATGATCTTGGCAGATCTGGTAATCCAACGATACTCGACAAATCCTTTGGATTTGAAAGATATTGAACAAGCTCAAAAAGATTTAGCGTTATCTTTTATTGAAGGTTCGGAGAAGGAAGACTTGTTTTGGAGGCAACAACTGTTTGATGTTGAATATGAAATTAATTATCATGAGTCTTTGCTTTTCAATCACATGCATGGTTCAAATAAAAAATAACCATATGTTCCTCTTTATTTTCTTTAGGTAATCAAATGTACTACATTGGAAGTTGTTTTGTTATTTAATGTTATAATATTATATCAATTCCAAAATTTTGTTAATAATTTGCTGGATTTATTAACAATTGCCAATTACCATTATTTTCAAAATAGCATAGGTGGCTGAATCTTATGTGCTCAAGTGTTTTATATTTATTAATAAAATAACGTTATTATCTACTTTCCAATAATATCCAATTCCCTATTAAATGGCCAAAAATTAGGTAATTATGTAGTGGTCTTGGTCGAAATTTATTAAAAAAATTGAAAAGGCACTTGTCTTTGAAACCCTACTTATTTATATATCACACACCTTAATTTGAACCTCTACATATCTTATTATTTTAGTAAAAAAATTAACACAGTTTTTATCATCTCTTTCTACTCTTAGCCATGTCTGATATAGATCAAGAATACTTGTCTCTAGTAGAAGGAATGATTGAGAATCTTCAATCCTTGATGAAGATTGCTGACACTTTGCCTACCTTACCAATCACCAAGGTTGGAGACGGTACACATTTTGAAGATGGTGGTCGAATTCCTTATCCATTTGCCAGTATATCAAAGACAATGAGAAGGGAACTAGCCAAGTTATATGTTGAAAACTTGAAGGAGGAAATAAATAAATGGCAAATTGAACTAGCAAAGATCAAGAGAGATTGCAAACAGATTGAGAAGGTGCCACATGAAGACCACAAAGAGGTAACTATGAAATTTCTTCGTCATATTAGTGAAAACCCAACAAAGAAGATGATGATCAGAGAAGATCACACCAATAAGAAGAGGAAGGCCGAAGATTAGTAGTTTTTTTTTATTTTCTTACTGTTTCCACAAGTATTTTATGTTTAATTTTGTTGATTTTATTTTTATTATTGTACCCTTTCAAATATCTATATTGTCTTGAATATGACTATTATTATATAAAAGGAGAGTTCTTGAATTTTAAGATGTGTAATTATTTTTATTTTTAATCTTAAAAAATTTCAATATTAATTGTAAACCATAATTTGCATAGCCGAAATTAGGGTTTGGATAGTTAGTTATTGTCTTTGAATATGAAGAGGTGCATTTAATAATTAGTGTAAACCCTAATTATACAAATTAATTGAATTTTCACAATTCTCAAAACTATATTTAATTTTTTAGAAAAAAAAATAATTTTTCTCTCTAATATTTTGTTGTGGCCGAAAAATGGGTGTATAAAAATATTAATTTAATAAATTTTGATTTAATACCAAGATTTTGATAGTTGGTTAGAGTGTTTGAATTTGAAAAGGTGCATTTAATATTTAATATATATATATATATATATATTCAACATTTAATTGTTAAAACTAATAATTAGTGTAAACCCTAATTATGCAAATTAATTGAATTTTCACAATTCTCAAAACTATATTTATTTTTTTTTTAAAAACAAAACAATTATTCTCCTAATAAATGTAGTGGCCGAAAAATGGGTTTAAAAAAATATTAATTTAGTAAATTTTGATTTAATACTAAGATTTTGATAGTTGGTTAGAGTGTTTGAATTTGAAAAGGTGCATTTAATATTTAATATATATATTCAACATTTAATTGTTAAAACTAATAATTAGTGTAAACCCTAATTATGCAAATTAATTGAATTTTCACAATTCTCAAAACTATATTTATTTATTTTTTAAAAAAACAAAACAATTATTCTCCTAATAAATGTAGTGGCCGAAAAATGGGTTTAAAAAAATATTAATTTAGTAAATTTTGATTTAATACTAAGATTTTGATAGTTGGTTAGAGTGTTTGAATTTGAAAAGGTGCATTTAATATTTAAGATATATTCAATATTTAATTGTTCAAACTAATAATTAGTGTAAACCCTAATTATACAAATTAATTGAATTTTCACAATTCTCAAAACTATATTTAATTTTTTAGAAAAAAAAATAATTATTCTCTAATATTTTGTTGTGGCCGAAAAATGGGTGTATAAAAATATTAATTTAATAAATTTTGATTTAATACCAAGATTTTAATAGTTGGTTAGAGTGTTTGAATTCGAAAAGGTGCATTTAATATTTAATATATATTCAACATTTAATAGTTCAAACTAATAATTAGTGTAAACCCTAATTATGCAAATTAATTGAATTTTCACAATTCTCAAAACTATATTTAATTTTTTTTTTTTAAATAATTTTTCTCTCTAATATTTTGTTGTGGCCGAAAAATTGGTGTATAAAAATATTAATTTAATACTAAGATTTTGATAGTTGGTTAGAGTGTTTGAATTTGAACAGGTGCATTTAATATTTAGGATATATTCAATATTTAATTGTTCAAACTAATAATTAGTGTAAACCCTAATTATGCAAATTAATTGAATTTTCACAATTCTCAAAACTATATTTAATTTTTTAGAAAAAAATAATTATTCTCTAATATTTTGTTGTGGCCGAAAAATGGGTGTATAAAAATATTAATTTAATAAATTTTGATTTAATACCAAGATTTTGATAGTTGGTTAGAGTGTTTGAATTTGAAAATGTGCATTTAATATTTAATATATATTCAACATTTAATTGTTCAAACTAATTATTAGTGTAGGCCCTAATTATGCAAATTAATTAAATTTTCACAATTCTCAAAACTATATTTGTTTATTTTAAAACAAAACAAAACAATTATTCTCCTAATAAATGTAGTGGCCGAAATTTTTTTGATTGAGTGCTAGAATATAGATAGTTGAATTTGAAAAGGTGCATTTAATATTTAAGATATATTCCATATTAATTATTATTTTTTAATATTGCCAAAAAAAATCTCTAAGGTAACCGAAATTCTATATAAAAAAAAGACATTGAAAAGGTTGCATTGCTTCATAATACTTGGTTAGAGTGTTTGAATTTGAAAAGGTGCATTTAATATTTAATATATATTCAACATTTAATTATTCAAACTAATTATTAGTGTAGGTCCTAATTATGCAAATTAATTAAATTTTCACAATTCTCAAAACTATATTTATTTATTTAAAGAAAAAACAAAACAATTATTCTCCTAATAAATGTAGTGGCCGAATTTTTTTTGATTAAGTGCTAGAATATAGATAGTTGAATTTGAAAAAGTGCATTTAATATTTAAGATATATTCCATATTAATTATTATTTTTTAATATTGCCAAAAAAAATCTCTAAGGAAACCGAATTCTATATAAAAAAAAAAAAAGACATTGAAAAGGTTGCATTGCTTCATAATACTTGGTTAGAGTATTGTCCTATATATTCTACATTTCAAAGACAGATAGAAAAAAAAATCTTTATATTTGGTTAGAGTTAGAATAGATGTTGAACATGGAAGATTTCATTGCCTTTCAATTACCAATTCTAGTTATGATTGATTTATTAAGGGAACAATTGTCAATAGTAGAAACATTGGCCAAGGAAAGAGACTATCATGTCCCACGGAGCAACGTTTGTGATCTCATCAACTTCTCCATCGCCCAACAAGAGAAAAGAGCGGAGTTAACCAAGCTTATGGTTAGAAACTTGATGTTGGAGATCCAAATTTGGAATAAAGAAATGGTGAAAGTTCAGATTGGTGAACAACGAATCTTTAAAGTTTTAACAGGCGGTGACAAAAAACGCTTTGAAAAGTATATGAAGATGCTAATAGATGATGAAACAATTAAAACTACAAAGCAAGGGCAATAGATTTCTAAGAGTTTTATTTATGATTGTTATAGTTTTTTCTTGATGTATTTTTTTTAAATGTTTTTTGTTTAGTTTATGATTAATATAATAAATGTTGACCTTGCTGATTTTGGGTTAGTTTTTTGTTTTTTTAAATGTTATAGTTGTTTCTTGATGTATTCTCAATACCATGATTAAATTACTTCTCCTATTTCAAAATTTTAAAAAAATAAATAATTAGCCCTATTTTTTTGGTAGCCGAAATTAATTTTAAAAAAAATGACTTTAAACCCTAATTATGCAAATGAATTAAATTTTCCAATTCTCAATGCCATGTTTATAATATTTGAAAAAAAACAATTAAAACAATAGATCCAAATTTATCCAAAATTAATGATAAAAAATATATTTTTATATAATTAATTATTTTAATCTTTCAATTTGAAGATGTGCATTAACAATTAAAACTACATATTTTTTTAGCCGAAATTAATGCTAAAAAATTTCAATATTAATTGTAAACCACAATTGGCATAGCCGAAATTAGGGTTTGTAATATTAATAAATTTTACACATCTAATTATAATTTTTGAAATTAGGGTTTAGATAGTTGGTTATTGTCTTTGAATATGAAGAGGTGCATTAATATTTAACATATATTCAATAATTAATTGTTCAAACTAACTATTAGTGTAGGCCCTAATTATGCAAATGAATTAAATTTTCCAATTCTCAATACCATATTTATAATATTTGAAAAAAAAACACAATAATTAACCCTATATTGTTGTAGCCGAAATTAATAATAAAAAAAATATTTTTATATAATAATTAATTATTTGCTAAATGCTAGGATATATATAGTCTTTGAGTCTTTCAATTTGAAGAGGTGCATTAACAATTCCCACTTCTCAATACCATATTTAAGATGTGCAATTATTTTGTATTTTTAATGCTAAAAAATTTCAATATTAATTGTAAACCACAATTGGCATAGCCGAAATTAGGGTTTGTAATATTAATAAATTTTACACATCTAATTATAATTTTTGAAATTAGGGTTTAGATAGTTGGTTATTGTCTTTGAATATGAAGAGGTGCATTTGATATTTAACATGTATTCAATATTTAATCGTTCAAACTAATTATTAGTGTGGGCCCTAATTATGCAAATGAATTAAATTTTCCAATTCTCAATACCATATTTATAATATCTGGAAAAAAAACACAATAATTAGCCCTATATTGTTGTAGCCGAAATTAATAATAAAAAAATATTTTTATATAATAATTAATTATTTTCTAAATGCTAGGATATATATAGTCTTTGAGTCTTTCAATTTGAAGAGGTGCATTAACAATTCCCACTTCTCAATACCATATTTAAGATGTGCAATTATTTTGTATTTTTAATGCTAAAAAATTTCAATATTAATTGTAAATCACAATTGGCATAGTCGAAATTAGGGTTTGTAATATTAATAAATTTTACACATCTAATTATAATTTTTGAAATTAGGGTTTAGATAGTTGGTTATTGTCTTTGAATATGAAGAGGTGCATTTGATAGTTAACATATATTCAATATTTAATTGTTCAAACTAGTTATTAGTGTAGGCCCTAATTATGCAAATGAATTAAATTTTCCAATTCTCAATACCATATTTATAATATTTGAAAAAAAAACACAATAATTAACCCTATATTGTTGTAGCCGAAATTAATAATAAAAAAAATATTTTTATATAATAATTAATTATTTTCTAAATGCTAGGATATATATAGTCTTTGAGTCTTTCAATTTGAAGAGGTGCATTAACAATTCCCACTTCTCAATACCATATTTAAGATGTGCAATTATTTTGTATTTTTAATGCTAAAAAATTTCAATATTAATTGTAAACCACAATTGGCATAGCCGAAATTAGGGTTTGTAATATTAATAAATTTTACACATCTAATTATAATTTTTGAAATTAGGGTTTAGATAGTTGGTTATTGTCTTTGAATATGAAGAGGTGCATTTGATATTTAACATATATTCAATATTTAATTGTTCAAACTAACTATTAGTGTAGGCCCTAATTATGCAAATGAATTAAATTTTCCAATTCTCAATACCATATTTATAATATTTGAAAAAAAACACAATAATTAACCCTATATTGTTGTAGCCGAAATTAATAATAAAAAAAATATTTTTATATAATAATTAATTATTTGCTAAATGCTAGGATATATATAGTCTTTGAGTCTTTCAATTTGAAGATGTGCATTAACAATTCCCACTTCTCAATACCATATTTAAGATGTGCAATTATTTTGTATTTTTAATGCTAAAAAATTTCAATATTAATTGTAAACCACAATTGGCATAGCCGAAATTAGGGTTTGTAATATTAATAAATTTTACACATCTAATTATAATTTTTGAAATTAGGGTTTAGATAGTTGGTTATTGTCTTTGAATATGAAGAGGTGCATTTGATATTTAACATGTATTCAATATTTAATCGTTCAAACTAATTATTAGTGTGGGCCCTAATTATGCAAATGAATTAAATTTTCCAATTCTCAATACCATATTTATAATATCTGGAAAAAAAACACAATAATTAGCCCTATATTGTTGTAGCCGAAATTAATGATTGCAATAGAGAAAGTGTTTGTAAACAATTATACAAAAGACATCACTAATCATGGATTGATTTTTTTCTTCTTATTCTTCGAATGACCATTTTTCTTTGTAGTGGACTTTGGCTGCATAGGACAATTCCTTGAATCATGTCCAACCTCACCACAATACTTGCAATGTAATAGCGATTTTTTTGGTTTTCTCTTCTTTGCACCTCCAGAGAATGATTTCGACAAACTGGCTGTAGTTGGTCTGCCTTTTGTTTTTTTAATCTGAGAGTCCAAAATATTATTAGGAAATACTCCTTCATCATTTTGAGGATGTTTTAACTCTTCATCTGGTGGCATTTTTTCCAATTCTGCATTCAACTCTGATATAACTTTCATAGCCTTTTGAAATGCTTCTCGTGATCTTGTAGCAAGGTACGACATGATAGTAGTTTGTGTGGTTACACCACCGTACCTAGAATTTTCAATAACTTCAGGATGAGGACACTTTCTTTCATTACCTTGAGTTAACAGTTGAACTTCTTTAGCATCTTTTAGCCAACGTCTATTTACCAAACAAATTGGCAAACTTCTTCTCTCCAAATTCTTCAATGAAATAAAAATATGTCTACATGGAATTCCTTTTGTCTCAAGAGAATAGCAGTCACATCGCACATCATCCCCATCGTTGGAGATTAACACTTTGCGCTTTAATCCAGAACCAATATATTTTTTCACCAAACAAAGAGTGTAACCTGGTATCTTATCATCCTTTAGGACAATATAATTATCGCCACGCCGTATCTCCTTTCTTATCCTTGTAAAAAATTCCCTTGTGAAAATTGAAGAAATTTCATCCTCCACACACGGCATAGTTGTCTGGTTCAAAACCGGTTCAGTCAAATTAGTTTTGTAGTGTTCTTTCATCTCGTTGTAACGTAACATAGATAAAGCATGGTCAAAGTGTCGTATAAACATCCACAATGGTATTTTATTTTGCAAATCTCTTTTCAAGAATGCATTCATAGATTCGCATCTACCGGTAGCAGTAGCTCCACCAAAATAAATACCACGAAGATAAGTATCTGCCCACTGCTTTCTTGTGCCATATTGTGCTTCCACCCATGCATTTCCTGTCAATCTATATTTCTTCATAGTCACTTTCCAATTATCCTCCCATTCTTCCTCCTTGTAATACCTATATTTTTGTAAAAAAGAAAAATATAAATGTTTTCATATTA
Source organism: Humulus lupulus (assembly GCF_963169125.1). NCBI lineage: Eukaryota > Viridiplantae > Streptophyta > Magnoliopsida > Rosales > Cannabaceae > Humulus > Humulus lupulus. Next base: position 58,261 of record NW_026908657.1, read on the forward strand.
TAATTGAGAGAATAAGATAAAACACCATTTAATGTATTACCTGAAAATAAATTTCTTCAATTCTTGATGGAATGCTATATTGTGTACATGGTGCATTGCAATTTTTAGTATGTGCCACGAGCAAATACGATGTGGAACACCAGGCATAATATTATCCAGTGCTTTGTTCATTGCTTTGCAATCGTCCGTCAAAACTGCTGACGGCATCTTACCACCCATGCACTCTAAAAATGTTTCCAATACCCAATCATATGTGGTCGAAGTCTCATTATCAAGAAGTGCAGCTCCAAACACACACGTTTTGTCATGATTATTAGACCCAAGTAGTATTACTAATGGCTTTCCGTACCTGTTGAACAAAAAATTAATATAATATTTGATATTTTACTAAGAAATCGATATAAGGTAAAAAAAAAAATTAAAAATACCTATTGGTTTTGTAAGTAGAATCAAAAGCCAAACAATCACCAAATAATTGGTAATCAACCTGGGAAGTCCCGTCAGACCAGAATAAATTTTTCAATCTATTTTCTTTATCTACATCATACTTGTAGAAAAACATGTTGTCCGGCCCTTTTTTTGCTTCGAGATAACCCATTGCTGTGGACGTGTCACAATCATCCCACGTTGAATATTTTTTACAGATTCCCTTGTACAAGTCATTTTTGATACATCCCACATTTTCCCAACCATCATGAACTTCTACCATGTAATTCCAAATTTGGGATGTCTTAATTCCGGCTCTCTTCATTGACATAACTTGTTCCCTCATCTCGTTCCTAAATATTCTATGAGATCTAAGAAATGGTTTTTCACGAAAGAAGGCAAACTTATGGTTGTGGTGGTTATTAAAACACTTTGTAATCCAGTGGTTAGTTTCCCTATTTAAATTAATTCTAAACTCTGCATTACAACCTGTTCTTGTTAGAGCACGAGCTTCTTTACACCTATTATCAAGATTACAATATTTTTGTTCTCTAAAACCTTCGTTTGAACACACCCAACTTCTAAAGTGTAAAATACCTTTTTTGTCCTCCCTCTTCAGTTTTTTTCTAACACTAAACCCCATCATTTTCGCATACAAAAAATAAGAAGATTCTGCTTGTTCAATACTTACAAACTCCTTCCCTTCGAAGTCCGAAAACTGAATATGTTCTGGTTCTTTGTCAATATCCAAAAATTGAAGCAAGCTCCTCCATTGTGCAATATCAGGTTCGGTCCATTCTTCAATAATGCCACATTCAACATTGTCTTCTGGTACGTCTTCATCATTTGTCTCTTCCAAACGTGTTCCCCCAGCAGGGTCTACTTCATGTTCAGAAGATAAGGATTTTGTATCTTCTTGTTCAGCTTCCAAACCATTTTCGTAACTAGTCATTTCTCCAGCCTATTCCTTCTGATTTTTTTTCGAATGGTGTGTAGCACTATTCAATATTTTTTATATTTAAACTGATTATATTATTAAAATTGCATCAATTAATATAATTAGTGGGGTGATTGAAAAGTTGATGCTTATAAATTTCGAAATTATAATAGCATTAATTAATATAATTAGTGGGGTGGTTGAAAAGTTGATACTTACAAATTTCGAAATTATAATAGCATTTAATATAATATTGCAATTTTGAAAATATGTATAAATCCAATAATATTTCAAAATTTGCATTATAATTTTCGAAATTTGCATTAGAATTTTCGAAATTAGGGTTTAGATAACCACAGTTGTGCAATATTAATTTTTTTTAATGTTAGGATATAGATAGTTAGTTTGAGTCTTTGAATATGAAGATGTGCATTTAATATTGAACATATTTTCAATAATTAATTCTCCAAAATAGTAATTAGTGTAAGCCCTAATTAATGTATAATAATATAATTGTTATAATTTTTTTTAAGAATACTAAATCATTTTTGAAACCATTGTGTTTTGATGGGAAGTTGAAAAGTTGTAATTTTAATAATTATATATAATTTTTGGCATAATAATATGTAATTTCGAAAATATGTGTAGGTTCTATGAACCTTTGCTTTGTAATTAAGAATCACCAGAATGTTTAACCAATAGAACTACACCTAAATTTTTAGAAATTATAATAACATTTAATATAATTAGTGGGGTGGTTGAAAAGTTTATGCTTATAAATTTCGAAATTATAATAGCATTAATTAATATAATTAGTGAGGTGGTTGAAAAGTTGATACTTACAAATTTCAAAATTATAATAGCATTTAATATAATTTTGAAATTTTAGAAAATATGTATAAATCCAATAATATTTCGAAATTCTCATTATAATTTTCGAAATTAGGGTTCAAATAACCACAATTGTGCAATATTAATTTTTTTTATTTAATGCTAGGATATAGATAGTTGATTAGAGTCTTTGAATATGAAGATGTGCATTTAATATTTAACATATATTCAATAATTAATTGTTCAAAATAGTAATTAGTGTAAACCCTAATTAATGTATAATAATATAATTGTTATAATTTTCAAAATTTTCATTACAAATTTCGAAATTAGGGTTTAGAGAACCACAATTGTACAATATTAATGTTTTTTTATTTAATGTTAGGATATAGATAGTTGGTTAGAGTCTTTGAATATGAAGATGTGCATTTAATATTTAACATATATTCAATAATTAATTGTTCAAAATAGTAATTAGTGTAAACCCTAATTAATGTGTAATAATATAATTGTTATAATTTTCAAAAAATTTATTACAAATTTCGAAATTAGGGTTTAGAGAACCACAATTGTGCAATATTTTTTATTTTATTTTAATGCTAGGCTATGGATGGTTGGTTAGAGTATTTAAATATGAGATGTGCATTTAATATAATTAGTGGGGTAGTTGAAAATTTGAAAGTATTATATTATATTTAAACATGATAAAAATTAATAGGATTTAGATAATAACAATTAAAAATTAATAAAAAAATAGAGAATATATTAAATTAATATGGGAAGTTGAACAATTTACATCCATAATAATTATCTTTGATGTACAAAATTATAAATTCCAAAATATTATTGGAATTTTTTTTTTTTTTTTTTGCATTACAATAGGGTATTTCGAAAATATGTATAGGTTCTATAAACCTTTGCCTTTTAATGTGAACATGTCATTTAATAATTGTAAATAAAGTTGTGTTGATAGAATAAATGTGGATTAATTCATTTATAAATATATATCTATTATATTTATTTTTATTATTTTATTGGGAAGATGAATATGTATCTTTCATATGAATAAGTCTTTCTAATTAAACATGCAATGTTTTGTTATATAAATATTGAAATTCAAATGTTCCCACATTTTTGAAATTATATATAAAAATTGTAAATAAAATTCGGATTATTAGTATATAATAGGATTTAATACATGCTGAAATTTGTGTAACAAATATAAAAATGATTTTTTTAAACTATCTCAAATCGACACATTGGACAAAATTTACTAGTTTGTAGCCACTAAACTATACATTTTTCATGATATGTGTGTGTGCAAGGTAACTTTGTAGCTTCCAAACCAACATGAACATTCTCAAAGCAAATAGAACATACAATTTGATCATCTTTAATCAAAACTCTCTCCAATCTTTCAATGGATTGCTCGCTTGCCGCCACGAAATTAATAGTCATATTATCCATATACTCCTCACTATCAACGTCACCATCAATGCCAGAATCGTGTTGTGGAGGAAGATCATAAACAAAAACATGAACATCCACTTTTACACAGAAATTAAAATCCTCTTCGTTCCACATCTTTCGAGCGTAATCAATAATTTTATCCGAAAGAAAAAATATAGAAGGATGGAGATAAGCCTCACCTAGCATCTCGTCAATGATAACTTTGGCATGGTTATTTTCATTGGCCATCAACGTTTGTCTTGAAAGAAATACAATAGTATCGCAACAAACAGAGTCTTCCATGCCGTTATCGACCATCCAATTTGTAAAATTTGGTTCGCTACTAGTTAGTGGATGTCGTGAAAATTTTGCGAAGAGGTGAATAACAAAGAAAGAATCAGAACCTTCACCTAGTCTGATGGTGTTATCAATATCACCTGTTACTATTTGGTAGTATGGATCACCTATAATTTCGGGAGGAGCCATAATCCGGGACTAGAATGGTTACTTTTCCATTATAACTCTAAGCAAAAGATGAGATAAGAGGAGGAAATCTATAAAATATATAGAATCAACTTGTGTGTTCACATAAAATAGAGAGAATAAAAGACATCAATGAAGTTGTTGTGTTTTAAAAAAAATATTATAGGTACAATTAATAACATTTGTTGAAATATGTTACATGATAAAAACATAGGAAAGATAAATAGTGGTCACTTGGTGAGATGGATAAGCTACCAATCTTAATTTCCATTAACATGGTTTTTTTATTATTATTATTTAAGAAAGGTAACCGATTTTTTTTTAATTTATTTATTTTATTAATAAATTTAAATTAATATTATATTTTGGTTGTTTCATTAAATTCTCAAAATTTATTTAGTTTTTAAGAAAAATTAATTAAATTTTTTAATATCTTCCAATCATAAAATTAGAGAGATTTATCTTATCAAATTTGTACTTAATTTTCATTTTTTTAAATTCATTTAATTAAAAAATTATGGTAATTGTGTTAAATTGCATAAATTATTATTGTTATTTTTTTTTCTGTTTTTTAAAATAAAAGGCCAATCGTACGTGTACATGCACAAAAAATTTAGTTTTCGTTGAGGGTAATTAATCTATGGTTAGTTTCATTTTTTAGGGAATCTTGGATTGAAATTTTGATATTCATATAATATCATAGAATCTCGAATAGTTGTACAATATATTTTCAGTTTATACAATTGAGAATTTAGAAGGGGATCCGATCTTGAAAAATTATTACTAGAAAACACTGCACTAAGCAGACCTAATTATGACATAATGAATTGTTCCAACGTACACTAGTAAACCAATACTACCGCTAGGGTCTCATATAGTGGTCATTCTGAGTAAGATAGAGTAGTGAATTTAGTACGGGATCCGATCCCGAAAAATACTACTAGATAACATTGCGCTAAGCAGACTCAATTATGACAAAATGAACCATTCCAACGTACACTAGTAAACCAATACTACTTCTACGGTCTCATATAGCTGTCATTCTGAGTAGGATAGAGTAGTGAATCTAGAAGGGGATCCGATCCCGAAAAATTATTACTAGATAACATTGCACTAAGCAGACCTAATTATGACATAATGAATCGTTCCAACGTACACTAGTAAACCAATACTACCGCTAGGGTCTCATATAGTTGTCATGCTGAGTAAGATAGAGTAGTGAATTTAGAAGGGGATCCGATCCCGGAAAAATATTACTAGATAACATTGCACTAAGATATAGTAGTGAATTTAGAATGGCATCTGATCCCGAAAAATTATTACTAGATAACATTGCACTAAGCAGACCTAATTATGACATAATAAATCGTTCCAACGTACACTAGTAAACCAATACTACCGCTAGGGTCTGATATAGTTGTCATGCTGAGTACGATAGAGTAGTGAATTTAGAAGGGGATCCGATCCCGAAAAATACTACTAGATAACATTGCACTAAGCAGACCCAATTATGACATAATGAACCATTCCAACGTACACTAGTAAACCAATAGTACCGCTACGGTCTCATATAGTTGTCATTCTGAGTAAGATAGAGTAGTGAATCTAGAAGGGGATCCGATCCCGAAAAATTATTACAAGATAACATTGCACTAAGCAGACCTAATTATGACATAATGAATCGTTCCAACGTACACTAGTAAACCAATACCACCGCTAGGGTCCCATATAGTTGTCATGCTGAGTAAGATAGAGTAGTGAATTTAGAAGGGGATCCGATCCCGAAAAATACTACTAGATAACATTGCACTAAGATATAGTAGAGAATTTAGAAGGGGATATGATCCCGAAAAATTATTACTAGATAACATTGCACTAAGCAGACCAAATTATGACATAATGAACCGTTCCAACGTACACTAGTAAACCAATACTACTGCTCGGGTCTCATATAGTTGTCATGCTGAGTAAGATAATAGTCAATTTAGAAGGGGATCCGATCCAGGAAAAATATTACTATATAACATTGCACTAAGATATAATAGTGAATTTAGAATGGCATCCGTTCCAAAAAAATTATTACTAGATAACATTGCACTAAGCAGACCTAATTATGACATAATAAATCGTTCCAACGTACACTAGTAAACCAATACTACCGCTAGGGTCTGATATAGTTGTCATGCTGAGTAAGATAGAGTAGTGAATTTAGAAGGGGATCCGATCCCGAAAAATACTATTAGATAACATTGCACTAAGAGATAGTAGAGAATTTAGAAGGGGATCTGATCCCGAAAAACTATTACTAGATAACATTGCACTAAGCAGACCTAATTATGACATAATGAACCGTTCCAACGTACACTAGTAAACCAATACCACCGCTAGGGTCTGATATAGTTGTCATGCTGAGTAAGATAGAGTAGTGAATTTAGAAGGGGATCCGATCCCGAAAAATACTACTAGATAACATTGCACTAAGATATACTAGAGAATTTAGAAGGGGATATGATCCCGAAAAATTATTACTAGATAACATTGCACTAAGCAGACCTAATTATGACATAATGAATCGTTCCAACGTACACTAGTAAACCAATACTACTGCTCGGGTCTCATATAGTTGTCATGCTGAGTAAGATTATAGTGAATTTAGAAGGGGATCCGATCCAGGAAAAATATTACTAGATAACATTGCACTAAGATATAGTAGTGAATTTAGAATGGCATCCGATCCCGAAAAATTATTACTAGATAACATTGCACTAAGCAGACCTAATTATGACATAATAAATCGTTCCAACGTACACTAATAAACCAATACTACCGCTAGGGTCTGATATAGTTGTCATGCTGAGTAAGACAGAGTAGTGAATTTAGATGGGGATCCGATCCCCAAAAATACTACTAGATAACATTGCACTAAGATATAGTAGAGAATTTAGAAGGGGATTTGATCCCGAAAAATTATTACTAGATAACATTGCACTAAGCAGACCTAATTATGACATAACGAACCGTTCCAACGTACACTAGTAAACCAATACCACCGCTAGGGTCTCATATAGTTGTCATGCTGAGTAAGATAAAGTAGTGAATTTAGAAGGGTATCCGATCCTGAAAAATACTACTAGAGAACATTGCACTAAGATATAGTAGAGAATTTAGAAGGGGATATGATCCCGAAAAATTATTACTAGATAACATTGCACTAAGCAGACCTAATTATGACATAATGAACCGTTCTAACGTACACTAGTAAACCAATACTACCGCTAGGGTCTCATATAGTTGTCATGCTAAGTAAGATAGAGTAGTGAATTTAGATGGGGATCCGATCCCAGAAATACTACTACATAACATTGCACTAAGATATAGTAGTGAATTTAGAATGGCATCCGACCTCGAAAAATTATTACTAGATAACATTGCACTAAGCAGACCCAATTATGACATAATAAATCGTTCCAACGTACACTAGTAAACCAATACTACTGCTAGGGTCTGATATAGTTGTCATGCTGAGTAAGATAGAGTAGTGAATTTAGAAG